>NC_087397.1:19232500-19237500 GCF_031307605.1 Tribolium castaneum
TCTAAAAACTTCAGTGACCTTTCTGTCACCTCCTTTTTCTTCTAATAAAGTATTGGACCCAATAAATTAAGTGTATTTTAAATCACAAGACATTTTCTGTTAAAGCACTTTTTTTTTTAATTATTAATTATTTTCAAACTTATATCTCGCTTATGGTTAGTCTGAAACTGACTCTGAAGACTTTGGTGACTTTTATGTCTTTTTATTTTTCCTCCACTAAAGTGTTAGACCCAATTAATTTAGTTTAATTTCGGTTTTTCAAACATTTTATTTTAAAGCAAATTTTTGTTAAAGATTATTTATATCTAACTCTATAGCTCGCTTACTGTTGGTCCTACAAAAGAAATGCAATTAACTATTTTGTAGGAAATTTTATCAGCTTAAAGTTTGAAAGAAAGATAAAAATTGATAGGAGTAACTGTTTTCGAGATATAAGCAAGAAACCAAAAAACTGTTACCTTAATTAAGCGTTTGCATATAAGCAAATTTAGTACTATTAGTATTATTATTATTAATGTTATTGTTATTAATATGACGACTAAAGACGACTCTGAAACCTTTAGTGACTTTTGTGTCTTCTCCTTTTTCCTCTACTAAAGTGTTAGACACAATTAATTTAGTTTAATTCCGGTTTTTCAAGCATTTTATTTTAAAGCAAATTTTTGTTAAATATTATTTATGTCCAACTCTATAACTCGTTTATGCTTTGTCCTACAAGAAAAATGTAAATAACTATTTTGATGGAAATTTTATCAGCTTTAATTTTGAAAGAAAGATAATATTTGATAGGAGTAACTGTTTTCAAGATATAAGCAAAAAACCAATAAGAAAACTGTAACTGTTACTGAACAAAAATGTAATTCAGTTTTCAATGTTTGAGACAACGACGAAAATGCAGCATTTAAAAACGACTCTAAAGACTTCAGTGACTTTTATGTCACCTCCTTTTTTTTTAATAAAGTATTGGACCCAAAAAATTAAGTGTATTTTAAATCACAAGACATTTTCTGTTAAAGCACTTTTTTTTTAAATATTAATTATTTTCAAACTTATATCTTGCTTATGGTTAGTTCTACATGAAAAATGCAAATAACTATTTTGTAGGAAATTTTATCAGCTTTAACTTTAGTAAAAAGATAAAAATTGATAGGAGTATCTGTTTTCGAGATATAAGCAAGAAACCAAAAAACTGTTACCTTAATTAAGCGCTTGCATATAAGCAAATTTAGTACTATTAGTATTATTATTATTAATGTTATTGTTATTAATATGACGACTAAAAACGACTCTGAAGACTTTGGTGACTTTTATGTCTTCTCCTTTTTCCTATACTAAAGTGTTAGACTCAATTAATTTAGTTTAATTTCGGTTTTTCAAACATTTTATTTTAAAGCAAATTTTTGTTAAAGATTATTTATATCCAACTCTATAACTCGCTTATGGTTGGTCTTACAAAAGAAATGCAAATAACTATTTTGTAGGAAATTTTATCAGCTTTAATTTAAAAAAAAAATAAAAATTGATAAAAGTAATTGTTTTCGAGATATAAGCAAAAAACCAAAGTGAAAACTGTAACAGTTACTGAACAAAAATGTAATTCAGTTTTCAATGTTTGAGACGTAGACGAAAATGCAGCATTTAAAAACGACTCTGAAGATTTCAGTGACTTTTAAGTCACCTCCTTTTTCTTCTAATAAAGTATTGGACCCAATAAATTAAGTGTATTTTAAACCACAAGACATTTTTTGTTAAAGCACTTTTTTTTAAATATTGATTATTTTCAAACTTATATCTCGCTTATGGTTAGTCCTACATGAAAAATGCAAATAACTATTTTGTAGGAAATTTTTTCAGCTTTAATTTTAGTAAAAAGATAAAATTTGATAGGAGTAACTGTTTTCGAGATATAAGCAAGAAACCAAAAAACTGTTACCTTAATTAAGCGCTTGCAGATAAGCAAATTTAGTACTAGAAACAACTCTGAAGACTTTGGTGACTTTTATGTCTTCTCCTTTTTCCTCTACTAAAGTGTTAGACCCAATTAATTTGGTTTAATATCGGTTTTTCAAACATTTTATTTTAAAGCAAATTTTTGTTAAAGATTATTTATATCCAACTCTATAACTCGCTTATGGTTGGTCCTACAAAAAAATGCAAATAACTATTTTGAAGGAAATTTTATCAGCTTTAATTTTGAAAAAGAGATAAAAATTGATAGGAGTAACTGTTTTCGAGATATAAGCAAGAAACCAAAAAACTGTTACCATAATTAAGCGTTTGCATATAAGCAAATTTAGTACTATTAGTATTATTATTATTAATGTTATTGTTATTAATATGACGACTAAAGACGACTCTGAAACATTTAGTGACTTTTATGTCTTCTCCTTTTTCCTCTACTAAAGTGTTAGACACAATTAATTTAGTTTAATTCCGGTTTTTCAAACATTTTATTTTAAAGCAAATTTTTGTTAAATATTATTTATATCCAACTCTATAACTCGTTTATGCTTAGTTCTACAAGAAAAATGTAAATAACTATTTTGTTGGAAATTTTATCAGCTTTAATTTTGGAAAAATGATATAATTTGATAGGAGTAACTGTTTTCGAGATATAAGCAAAAAATCAATAAGAAAACTGTAACTGTTACTGAACAAAAATGTAATTCAATTTTCAATGTTTGAGACGAAGACGAAATTGCAGCATTTACTGTCACCTCCTTTTTCTTCTAATTAAGTATTGAACCCAATAAATTAAGTGTATTTTAAATCACAAGACATTTTCTGTTAAAACACATTTTTTTTTAATAATTAATTATTTTCAAACTTATATCTCGCTTATGGTTAGTCCCACATAAAAAATGCAAATAACTATTTTGTAGGAAATTTTATCAGCTTTAATTTTGAAAAAGAGATAAAAATTGATAGGAGTAACTGTTTTCGAGATATAAGCAAGAAACCAAAAAACTGTTACCATAATTAAGCGTTTGCATATAAGCAAATTTAGTACTATTAGTATTATTATTATTAATGTTATTGTTATTAATATGACGACTAAAGACGACTCTGAAACATTTAGTGACTTTTATGTCTTCTCCTTTTTCCTCTACTAAAGTGTTAGACACAATTAATTTAGTTTAATGTATCAGTTTGAATTAAAACAAATTATTTTTGTTGACTCTCAGTCTGAATTGTTTATCAGTTCAAACAAAAACGGCTTATTTTAGACGATCTTTTGCTTTGAACAAGAAAACTTATATCGAACAGACTAAAAACGTATTAATCTGGCATAAAAGAGCAATTTATGTATCACTTTGGGTAAAGGCAGCTAATCCTATTCGTTTCATTGCTCAAAATAGAAAAATTGTTAATAAATCTAACAAAAACGCTGTATTCTAGCACAAAATACTAATTACATTATAGTTTCGACGAGAATAGCTTATTTGGAATGACTCTATGCTTCCAAACGAGTAAATTTTTATGAAACAGATGCCAAACACCATGTTTTGTCCTATAAAGACATTTTATATTGCAGTTTGTATTAAAACAAAATATTTTCGTTGATTCTTTGTTCGAAGCAGCAAACCTAACATTAAAGAATCTGAAAACTTTGTATTCGGACACAAACCACCGAATTTTGGATCAGTTTAGACAAAATCGGTTGATTTTCGACAATATTTTGCTTTGAACAAGAAAACTTATATCAAACTGACTAAAAACGTCTTATTTTAGCACAAAACAAAAGATTTGCGTTATAGTCTTAACGAGAGCTGTTAATTTCAAACGGTTCTATGCTTTGAAACGAGTAAACTTTCACTGAACAGAGAAAAAACATCTTATTTCGCCTTTTAAAACCAATTATTTTCGTTAATTCATTGTTACAAACAAGAAACCTTACATCAAAGTAACTGAAAACCCCTTATTCAGGCACAGAAATTCGAATTACGTTTCAGTCTGGACAAAAACTGCTTACTTTAGACGATCCTTTGTTTTGAATACAAAAACTTACATTAAAAAGATTAAAAACGCCTTATTCTGGCTCAAAACTGCAAATTATGTATTACTTTGAATAAAAGCAGTTTATCCTGATTACTCCTTTGCTTAGAATAGAGCAAACTTGTATAAAACTTAATGCAAACTTTAAATTTCGTCTCAAAGAAATAATTTACGTTATAGTTTTGACCAGAACTGTTAATTTCAAACGATTTTATGCCCCCAAACGAGAAAACTTTCACTAAACAGATGCCAAACGTCTTAGTTCGTTTTATAAAAACGACATGTTACAGTTTAAACAAAAACAAATTATTTTCGTTGTGTCAAAATAATTTATTTCGAATGATTCAATGGAGCGAAACGAGTAAACTTTTATAGGACAGATGCAAAATACCATATTACCACATAATTCGTTATTTTAAAGCAAAGTATTAGCTTTTGCACTTGTTCAATTAAAGTTTGCTTACTTCGAAGTATGTAATCGTCCGAAATAATTTTTTTTTGTCAAAACTATAACGTAATTTGTTCTTTTGAGCTTGAATATAGAGTTTTCATTACGTTTTATAGTAGTTTACTCTACTCTAAGCATAGAATCAAACAGAGTAATCCGCTTTTGTTAATGCTGATACATAATTTGCTCTTATTTTCGAGAATAAGACGTTTTCAATATGTTTGATAAAATTTTTTTTGTTTATAGCAAGGAATCGTTTAAAATAACCTGTATTTGCCTAAATTGATACGTAATTCAATATTTGTGCATGGATACGAAGTTTTCAGTTTCTTTGACGTGAAATTTCTTGTTGCAAAAGGTAATAATTTGCTTTAAAACGCTTTATATGGTAATATGTGGTTTTGCATCTGCCCCATAAAAGTTCATTAGTTTCGAATCATAAAATCGTTTAAAATAAACAGTGCTGGTCAAAACTATAACGTAATTTATTTCTTTGAGACGAAATTTAAAGTTTTCATTAAGTTTTATACAAGTTTCCTCTATTCTAAGTAAAGGA
>NC_087397.1:19240000-19257500 GCF_031307605.1 Tribolium castaneum
TTTCTCATTTTTATGCAAAAGATCATGTGTGATCTGTGTTTTTAAGCAATCTAAGCCATTTTATAGTTTTTAATATTTAACTAAAATTTGCTTTAAAATAAAATGTTTGAAAAACTAAAATTAAACTAAATTAATTGTGTCTAACACTTTAGTAGAGGAAAAAGGAGGAGACATAAAAGTCACTAAAGTCTTAAATGTAATTCAGTTTTCAAGGTTTGAGACGAAGACGAAAATGCAGCATTTACAAACGACTCTAAAGGCTTCAGTGACCTTTCTGTCACCTCTTTTTTCTTCAAATAGATTATTGGACCCAATAAATTAAGTGTATTTTAAATCACAAGACATTTTCTGTTGAAGCACTTTTTTTTAAATTGTAATTATTTTCAAACTTATATCTCGCTTATGGTTAGTCCTACATGAAAAATGCAAATAACTATTTTGTAGGAAATTTTATCAGCCTTAATTTTAGTAAAAAAATAAAAATTGATAGGAGTAACTGCTTTCGAGATATAAGCAAGAATCCAAAAAACTGTTACCTTAATTAAGCGTTTGCATATAAGCAAATTTAGTACTATTAGTATTATTATTATCAATGTTATTGTTATTAATATGACGACTAAAGGCGATTCTGAAGACTTTAGTGACTTTTATATCTCCTCCTTTTTTCTCTACTAAAGTGTTAGACACAATTAATTTAGTTTAATTTCGGTGTTTTATATATTTTATTTTAAAGCAAATTTTTGTTAAAGATTATATATATCCAACTCTATAAGTCGCTTATGGTTGGTTTTACAAAAGAAATGCAAATAACTATTTTGTAGGAAATTTTATCAGCTTTAATTTTGAAAGAAAGATAAAAATTGATAGGAGTAATTGTTTTCGAGATATAAGCAAGAAACCAAAAAACTGTTACCTTAATTAAGCGTTTGCATATAAGCAAATTTAGTACTATTAGTATTATTATTATTAATGTTATTGTTATTAATATGACGACTAAAGACGACTCTGAAACCTTTAGTTACTTTTATGTCTTCTCCTTTTTCCTCTACTAAAGTGTTAGACACAATTAATTTAGTTTAATTTCGGTTTTTCAAACATTTTTTTTAAAGCAAATTTTTGTTAAATAATATTTATATCCAACTCTATAACTTGCTTATGCTTGTTTCTACAAGAAAAATGTAAATAATTATTTTAGTGTTTTCGAGATATAAGCAAAAAACCAATAAGAAAACTATAACTGTTACTGAACAAAAATGTAATTCAGTTTTCAATGTTTGAGACGAAGACGAAAATGCAGCATTTACAAACGACTCTAAAAACTTCAGTGACTTTTCTGTCACCTCCTTTTTCTTCTAATAAAGTATTGGACCCAATAAATTAAGTGTATTTTAAATTACAAGACATTTTCTGTTAAAGCACATTTTTTTTTTAATTATTAATTATTTTCAAACTTATATCTCGCTTATGGTTAGTCTAAAACTGACTCTGAAGACTTTGGTGACTTTTATATCTTTTCCTTTTTTCTCCACTAAAGTGTTAGACCCAATTAATTTAGTTTAATTTCAGTTTTTCAAACATTTTATTTTAAAGCAAATTTTTGTTAAAGATTATTTATATCTAACTCTATAGCTCGCTTATTGTTGGTCCTACAAAAGAAATGCAATTAACTATTTTGTAGGAAATTTTATCAGCTTAAATTTTGAAAGAAAGATAAAAATTGATAGGAGTAACTGTTTTCGAGATATAAGCAAAAAACCAAAGTGAAAACTGTTACAGTTACTGAACAAAAATGTAATTCAGTTTTCAATGTTTGAGACGAAGACGAAAATGCAGCATTTAAAAACGACTCGGAAGACTTTAGTGACTTTTATGTCACCTAGACATTTTCTGTTAAAGCACTTTTTTTTAAATATTAATTATTTTCAAACTTATATTTCGCTTATGATTAGTCAAATTTATAGGAGTAACTGTTTTCGAGCTATAAGCAAGAAACCAAAAAACTGTTACCTGAATGAAGCGTTTGCATGTAAGCAAATTTAGTACTATTAGTTTTATTATTATTAATGTTATTGTTGTTAATATGACGACTAAAAACGATTCTGAAGACTTTGGTGACTTTTATGTCTTTTTCTTTTTCCTCTACTAAAGTGTTAGACACAATTAATTTAGTTTAATTTCAGTTTTTCAAACATTTTATTTTAAAGCAAGTTTTTGTTAAATATTATTTATATCCAACTCTATAACTCGCTTATGGTTGGTCCTACAAGAAAAATGCAAATAACTATTTTGTAGGAAATTTTATCAGCTTTAATTTTGAAAGAAAGATAAAAACTGATAGGAGTAATTGTTTTCGAGATATAAGCAAAAAACCAAAGTGAAAACTGTTACCGTTTCAGAACCAAAATGTAATTCAGTTTTCAATGTTTGAGACGAAGACGAAAATGCAGCATTTAAAATCGACTCCGAAGACTTCAGTGACTTTTATGTCACCTCGTTTTTCTTCTAATAAAGTACTGGACACAATAAATTAAGTGTATTTTAAATCACAAGACATTTTTTGTTAAAGCACATTTTTTTTTAATTATTAATTATTTTCAAACTTATATCTCGCTTATGGTTAGTCTGAAACTGACTCTGAAGACTATGGTGACTTTTATGTCTTTTCCTTTTTTCTCTACTAAAGTGTTGGACACAATTAATTTAGTTTAATTTCAGTTTTTCAAATATTTTATTTTAAAGCAAATTTTTGTTAAATATTATTTAAATCCAACTCTATAACTCGCTTATGGTTGGTCCTACAAGAAAAATGCAAATAACGATTTTGTAGGAAATTTTATCAGCTTTAATTTTGAAAAAAAGATAAAAATTGATAGGAGTAACTGTTTTCGAGATATAAGCAAAAAACCAAAGTGAAAACTGTTACAGTTACTGAACAAAAATGTAATTCAGTTTTCAATGTTTGAGACGAAGACGAAAATGCAGCATTTAAAAACGACTCGGAAGACTTCAGTGACTTTTATGTCACCTAGTTTTTCTTCTAATAAAGTATTGGACCCAAAAAATTAAGTGTATTTTAAATCACAAGACATTTTCTGTTAAAGCACTTTTTTTTAAATATTAATTATTTTCAAACTTATATTTCGCTTATGATTAGTCAAATTTATAGGAGTAACTGTTTTCGAGCTATAAGCAAGAAACCAAAAAACTGTTACCTGAATGAAGCGTTTGCATGTAAGCAAATTTAGTACTATTAGTTTTATTATTATTAATGTTATTGTTGTTAATATGACGACTAAAAACGATTTTGAAGACTTTGGTGACTTTTATGTCTTTTTCTTTTTCCTCTACTAATGTGTTAGACACAATTAATTTAGTTTAATTTCAGTTTTTCAAACATTTTATTTTAAAGCAAGTTTTTGTTAAATATTATTTATATCCAACTCTATAACTCGCTTATGGTTGGTCCTACAAGAAAAATGCAAATAACTATTTTGTAGGAAATTTTATCAGCTTTAATTTTGAAAGAAAGATAAAAACTGATAGGAGTAATTGTTTTCGAGATATAAGCAAAAAACCAAAGTGAAAACTGTTACTGTTTCAGAACCAAAATGTAATTCAGTTTTCAATGTTTGAGACGAAGACGAAAATGCAGCATTTAAAATCGACTCTGAAGACTTCAGTGACTTTTATGTCACCTCGTTTTTCTTCTAATAAAGTACTGGACCCAATAAATTAAGTGTATTTTAAATCACAAAACATTTTTTGTTAAAGCACATTTTTTTTTAATTATTAATTATTTTCAAACTTATATCTCGCTTATGGTTAGTCTGAAACTGACTCTGAAGACTTTGGTGACTTTTATGTCTTTTCCTTTTT
Organism: Tribolium castaneum; assembly: GCF_031307605.1. Taxonomy (NCBI): domain Eukaryota; kingdom Metazoa; phylum Arthropoda; class Insecta; order Coleoptera; family Tenebrionidae; genus Tribolium; species Tribolium castaneum. The sequence goes on from NC_087397.1 coordinate 19,243,877, forward strand.
TCTCTACTAAAGTGTTGGACACAATTAATTTAGTTTAATTTCAGTTTTTCAAATATTTTATTTTAAAGCAAATTTTTGTTAAATATTATTTAAATCCAACTCTATAACTCGCTTATGGTTGGTCCTACAAGAAAAATGCAAATAACGATTTTGTAGGAAATTTTATCAGCTTTAATTTTGAAAAAAAGATAAAAATTGATAGGAGTAACAGTTTTTGAGATATAAGCAAAAAACCAATAAGAAAACTGTAACTGCTACTGAACAAAAATGTAATTCAGTTTTCAATGTTTGAGACGAAGACGGAAATGCAGCATTTAAAATCGACTCTGAAGACTTCAGTGACTTTTATGTCACCTCTTTTTTCATCTAATAAAGTATTGGACCCAATAAATTAAGTGTATTTTAAATCACAAGACATTTTCTGTTAAAGCACTTTTTTTTTAAATATTCATTATTTTCAAACTTATATCTCGCTTATGGTTAGTCCTACATAAAAAATGCAAATTACTATTTTGTAGGAAATTTTATCAGCTTTAATTTTAGTAAAATGATAAAAATTGATAGGAGTAACTGTTTTCAAGATATAAGCAAGAAACCAAAAAACTGTTACCTTAATTAAGCGCTTGCATATAAGCAAATTTAGTACTAAAAACAACTCTGAAGACTTTGGTGACTTTTATGTCTTCTCCTTTTTTCTCTACTAAAGTGTTAGACCCAATTAATTTAGTTTAATATCGGTTTTTCAAACATTTTATTTTAAAGCAAATTTTTGTTAAAGATTATTTATATCCAACTCTATAACTCGCTTATGGTTGGTCCTACAAAAAAATGCAAATAACTATTTTGTAGGAAATTTTATCAGCTTTAATTTTGAAAGAAAGATAAAAATTGATAGGAGTAATTGTTTTCGAGATATAAGCAAAAAACCAAAGTGAAAACTGTTACAGTTACTGAACAAAAATGTAATTCAGTTTTCAATGTTTGAGACGAAGACGAAAATGCATCATTTAAAAACGACTCTGAAGACTTCAGTGACTTTTATGTCACCTCCTTTTTCTTCTAATAAACTATTGGACCCATAAAATTAAGTGTATTTTAAATCACAAGACATTTCCTGTTAAAGCACTTTTTTTTTAAATATTAATCATTTTCAAACTTATATCTCGCTTATGGTTAGTCCTACATAAAAAATGCAAATAACTATTTTGTAGGAAATTTTATCAGCTTTAATTTTAGTTAAAAGATAAAAATTGATAGAAGTAACTGTTTTCGAGATATAAGCAAGAAACCAAAAAACTGTTACCTTAATTAAGCGTTTGCATATAAGCAAATTTAGTACTATTTGTATTATTATTATTAATGTTATTGTTATTAATATGACGACCAAAAACGACTCTGAAGGCTTTGGTGACTTTTATGTCTTCTCCTTTTTCCTATACTAAAGTGTTAGACTCAATTAATTTAGTTTAATTTAGGTTTTTCAAACATTTTATTTTAAACCAAATTTTTGTTAAAGATTATTTATATCCAACTCTATAACTCGCTTATGGTTGGTTCTACAAAAAAATGCAAATAACTATTTTGTAGGAAATTTTATCAGCTTTAATTTTGAAAGAAAGATAAAAATTGATAGGAGTAATTGTTTTCGAGATATAAGCAAAAAACCAAAGTGAAAACTGTTACAGTTACTGAACAAAAATGTAATTCAGTTTTCAATGTTTGAGACGAAGACGAAAATGCATCATTTAAAAACGACTCTGAAGACTTCAGTGACTTTTATGTCACCTCCTTTTTCTTCTAATAAACTATTGGACCCATAAAATTAAGTGTATTTTAAATCACAAGACATTTCCTGTTAAAGCACTTTTTTTTTAAATATTAATTATTTTCAAACTTATATCTCGCTTATGGTTAGTCCTACATGAAAAATGCAAATAACTATTTTGTAGGAAATTTTATCAGCTTTAATTTTAGTTAAAAGATAAAAATTGATAGAAGTAACTGTTTTCGAGATATAAGCAAGAAACCAAAAAACTGTTACCTTAATTAAGCGCTTGCATATAAGCAAATTTAGTAATATTAGTATTATTATTATTAATGTTATTGTTATTAATATGACGACTAAAAACGACTCTCAAGACTTTGGTGACTTTTATGTCTTTTCTTTTTCCTCTACTAAAGTGTTAGTCTTAATTAATTTAGTTTAATTTCGGTTTTTCAAACATTTTATTTTAAAGCAAATTTTTGTTAAAGATTATTTATATCCAACTCTATAACTCGCTTATGGTTGGTCCTACAAGAAAAATGCAAATAACTATTTTGTAGGAAATTTTATCAGCTTGAATTTTGAAAAAAAGATAAAAATTGATAGGAGTAACTGTTTTCGAGATATAAGCAAAAAACCAATAAGAAAACTGTAACTGTTACTGAACAAAAATGTAATTCATTTTTCAATGTTTGAGACGTAGACGAAAATGCAGCATTTAAAAACGACTCTGAAGACTTCAGTGACTTTTAAGTCACCTCCATTTTCTTCTAATAAAGTATTGGACCCAATAAATTAAGTGTATTTTAAATCACAAGACATTTTTTGTTAAAGCACTTTTTTTTTTAAATATTGATTATTTTCAAACTTATATCTCGCTTATGGTTAGTCTTACATGAAAAATGCAAATAACTATTTTGTAGGAAATTTTATCAGCTTTAATTTTAGTAAAAAGATAAAAATTGATAGGAGTAACTGTTTTCGAGATATAAGCAAGAAACCAAAAAACTGTCACCTTAATTAAGCGTTGGCATACAAGCAAATTTAGTACTATTAGTATTAATATTATTAATGTTATTGTTATTAGTATGACGATTAAAGACGTCTCTGAAACCTTTAGTGACTTTTATGTGTCCTCCTTTTTCCTCTACTAAAGTGTTAGACACAATTAATTTAGTTTAATTTCAGTATTTCAAACATTTTATTTTAAAGCAAATTTTTGTTAAATATTATTTATATCCATCTTTATAACTCGCTTATACTTGGTCCTACAAGAAAAATGCAAATAACTATTTTGTAGGAAATTTTATCAGCTTTAATTTTAGTAAAAAGATAAAAATTGATAGGAGTAACTGTTTTCGAGATATAAGCAAGAAACCAAAAAACTGTTACCTTAATAAAGCGCTTGCATATAAGCAAATTTAGTACTATTAGTTTTATTATTATTAATGTTATTGTTATTAATATGACGACCAAAAACGACTCTGAAGACTTTGGTGACTTTTATGTTTTCTCCCTTTTCCTATACTAAAGTGTTAGACTCAATTAATTTAGTTTAATTTAGGTTTTTCAAACATTTTATTTTAAAGCAAATTTTTGTTAAATATTATTTATATCCATCTTTATAACTCGCTTATACTTGGTCCTACAAGAAAAATGCAAATAACTATTTTGTAGGAATTTTTATCAGTTTTAATTTTAGTAAAAAAATAAAAATTGATAGAAGTAACTGTTTTCGAGATATAAGCAAGAAACTGTTACCTTAATTAAGCGCTTGCATATAAGCAAATTTAGTAATATTAGTATTATTATTATTAATGTTATTGTTATTAATATGACGACTAAAAACGACTTTCGAGACTTTGGTGACTTTTATGTCTTCTCCTTTTTCTTCTACTAAAGTGTTAGTCTTAATTAATTTAGTTTAATTTCGGTTTTTCAAACATTTTATTTTAAAGCAAATTTTTGTTAAAGATTATTTATATCTAACTCTATAACTCGCTTATGGTTGGTCCTACAAGAAAAATGCAAATAACTATTTTGTAGGAAATTTTATCAGCTTGAATTTTTAAAAAAAGATAAAAATTGATAGGAGTAACTGTTTTCGAGATATAAGCAAAAAACCAATAAGAAAACTGTAACTGTTACTGAACAAAAATGTAATTCAGTTTTCAATGTTTGAGACGTAGACGAAAATGCAGCATTTAAAAACGACTCTGAAGACTTCAGTGACTTTTAAGTCACCTCCTTTTTCTTCTAATAAAGTATTGGACCCAATAAATTAAGTGTATTTTAAATCACAAGACATTTTTTGTTAAAGCACTTTTTTTTAAATATTGATTATTTTCAAACTTATATCTCGCTTATGGTTAGTCCTACATGAAAAATGCAAAACTATATTGTAGGAAATTTTATCAGCTTTAATTTTGAAAAAAAGATAAAAATTGATAGGAGTAATTGTTTTCGAGATATAAGCAAAAAACCAAAGTGAAAACTGTTACAGTTACTGAACAAAAATGTAATTCAGTTTTCAATGTTTGAGACGAAGACGAAAATGCATCATTTAAAAACGGCTCTGAAGACTTCAGTGACTTTTATGTCACCTCCTTTTTCTTCTAATAAAGTATTGGACCCAATAAATTAAGTGTATTTTAAATTACAAGACATTTTCTGTTAAAGCACTTTTTTTTTAAATATTAATTATTTTCAAACTTATATCTCGCTTATGGTTAGCCCTACATGAAAAATGCAAATAACTATTTTGTAGGAAATTTTATCAGCTTTAATTTTAGTAAAAAAATAAAAATTGATAGAAGGAATTGTTTTCGAGATATAAGCAAGAAACTGTTACCTTAATTAAGCGTTTGCATATAAGCAAATTTAGTAATATTAGTATTATTATTATTAATGTTATTGTTATTAATATGACGACTAAAAACGACTCTCAAGACTTTGGTGACTTTTATGTCTTTTCTTTTTCCTCTACTAAAGTGTTAGTCTTAATTAATTTAGTTTAATTTCGGTTTTTCAAACATTTTATTTTAAAGCAAATTTTTGTTAAAGATTATTTATATCCAACTCTATAACTCGCTTATGGTTGGTCCTACAAGAAAAATGCAAATAACTATTTTGTAGGAAATTTTATCAGCTTGAATTTTGAAAAAAAGATAAAAATTGATAGGAGTAACTGTTTTCGAGATATAAGCAAAAAACCAATAAGAAAACTGTAACTGTTACTGAACAAAAATGTAATTCAGTTTTCAATGTTTGAGACGTAGACAAAAATGCAGCATTTAAAAACGACTCTGAAGACTTCAGTGACTTTTAAGTCACCTCCTTCTTCTTCTAATAAAGTATTGGACTCAATAAATTAAGTGTATTTTAAATCACAAGACATTTTTTGTTAAAGCACTTTTTTTTTTAAATATTGATTATTTTCAAACTTATATCTCGCTTATGGTTAGTCTTACATGAAAAATGCAAAAAACTATTTTGTAGGAAATTTTATCAGCATTAATTTTAGTAAAAAGATAAAAATTGATAGGAGTAACTGTTTTCGAGATATAAGCAAGAAACCAAAAAACTGTCACCTTAATTAAGCGTTGGCATACAAGCAAATTTAGTACTATTAGTATTATTATTATTAATGTTATTGTTATTAATATGACGACTAAAGACGACTCTCAAACATTTAGTGACTTTTATGTCTTCTCCTTTTTCCTCTACTAAAGTGTTAGACACAATTAATTTAGTTTAATTCCCGTTTTTCAAGCATTTTATTGTAAAGCAAATTTTTGTTAAATATTATTTATATCCAACTCTATAACTCGTTTATACTTGGTCCTACAAGAAAAATGTAAATAACTATTTTGTTGGAAATTTTATCAGCTTTAATTTTGAAAGATAGATAAAAATTGATTGGAGTAATTGTTTTCGAGATATAAGCAAAAAACCAAAGTGAAAACTGTTACAGTTACTGAACAAAAATGTAATTCAGTTTTCAATGTTTGAAACGAAGACGAAAATGCAGCATTTAAAATCGACTCTGAAGACTTCAGCGACTTTTATGTCACCTCCTTTTTCTTCTAATAAAGTATTGGACCCAATAAATTAAGTGTATTTTAAATCACAAGGCATTTCTGTTAAAGCACTTTTTTTTTAAATATTAATAATTTTTAAACTTATATCTCGCTTATGGTTAGTCTTACATGAAAAATTCAAATAACTATTTTGTAGGAAATTTTATCAGCTTTAATGTTTGTAAAAAAATAAAAATTGATATAAGTAACTGTTTTTGAGATATAAGCAAGAAACCAAAAAACTGTTACCTTAATTAAGCGTTTGCATGTAAGCAAATTTAAAACTATTAGTATTATTATTATTAATGTTATTGTTATTAATATGACGATTAAAGACGACTCTGAAACCTTTAGTGACTTTTATGTCTTCTCCTTTTTCCTCTACTAAAGTGTTAGACACAATTAATTTAGTTTAATTTTAGTTTTTCAAACATTTTATTTTAAAGCAAGTTTTTGTTAAATATTATTTATATCCAACTCTATAACTCGCTTATGGTTGGTCCTACAAGAAAAATGCAAATAACTATTTTGTAGGAAATTTTATCAGCTTTAATTTTAAAAGAAAGATAAAAATTGATAGGAGTAACTGTTTTCGAGATATAAGCAAAAAACCAATATGAAAACTGTAACTGTTACTGAACAAAAATGTAATTCAGTTTTCAATGTTTGAGACGAAGACGAAAATGCAGCATTTAAAATCGACTCTGAAGACTTCAGTGACTTATATGTCACCTCCTTTTTCTTCTAATAAAGTATTGGACTTAATAAATTAAGTATATTTTAAATCACTAAATATTTTCTGTTAAAGCACTTTTTTTTAAATATTAATTATTTTCAAACTTATATCTCGCTTATGGTTAGTCCTACATGAAAAATGCAAATAACTATTTTGTAAGAAATTTTATCAGCTTTAATTTTAGTAAAAAGATAAAAATTGATAGAAGTAACTGTTTTCGAGATATAAGCAAGAAACTGTTACCTTAATTAAGCGCTTGCATATAAGCAAATTTAGTACTATTAGTATTATTATTATTAATGTTATTGTTATTAATATGACGACTAAAGACGACTCTGAAACCTTTAGTGACTTTAATGTCTTCTCCTTTTTCCTCAACTAAAGTGTTAGACACAATTAATTTAGTTTAATTTTAGTTTTTCAAACATTTTATTTTAAAGCTAATTTTTGTTAAATATTATTTATATCCCACTCTATAACTCGTTTATGCTTGGTCCTACAAGAAAAATGTAAATAACTATTTTGTAGGAAATTTTATCAGCTTTAATTTTGGAAAAAAGATAAAATTTGATAGGAGTAACTGTTTTCGAGATATAAGCAAAAAACCAATAAGAAAACTGAAACTGTTCCTGAACAAAAATGTAATTCAGTTTTCAATGTTTGAGACGAAGACGAAAATGCAGCATTTAAAAACGACTCTGAAGACTTCAGTGATTTTATGTCACCTCCTTTTTCTTCTAATAAAGTATTGGACCCAATAAATTAAGTGTATTTTAAATCACAAGACATTTTCTGTTAAAGCACTTTTTTTAAATATTAATTATTTTCAAACTTATATTTCGCTTATGGTTAGTCCTACATGAAAAATGCAAATAACTATTTTGTAGGAAATTTTATCAGCTTTAATTTTAGTAAAAAGATAAAAATTGATAGGAGTAACTGTTTTCGAGATATAAGCAAGAAACCAAAAAACTGTTACCTTAATTAAGCGCTTGCATATAAGCAAATTTAGTACTAAAAACAACTCTGAAGATTTTGGTGACTTTTATGTCATCTCCTTTTTCCTCTACTAAAGTGTTAGACCCAACTAATTTAGTGTAATATCGGTTTTTCAAACATTTTATTTTAAAACAAATTTTTGTTAAAGAATATTTATATTCAACTCTATAACTCGCTTATGGTTTGTCCTACAAAAAAATGCAAATACCTATTTTGTGGGAAATTTTATCAGCTTTAATTTCGAAAAAAAGGTAAAAATTGATAGGAGTAACTGTTTTCGAGATATAAGCAAGAAACCAAAAAACTGTTACCTTAATTAAGCGTTTGCATATAAGCAAATTTAGTACTATTAGTATTATTATTATTAATGTTATTGTTATTAATATGATGACTAAAGACGACTCTGAAACATTTAGTGACTTTTATGTCTTCTCCTTTTTCCTCTACTAAAGTGGAAGACACAATTAATTTAGTTTAATTCCGGTTTTTCAAGCATTTTATTTTAAAGCAAATTTTTGTTAAATATTATTTATATCCAACTCTATAACTCGTTTATACCTGGTCCTACACGAAAAATGTAAATAACTATTTTGTTGGAAATTTTATCAGCTTTAATTTTGGAAGAAAGATAAAATTTGATAGGAGTAACTGTTTTCAAGATATAAGCAAAAAACAAATAAGAAAACTGTAACTGTTACTGAACAAAAATGTAATTCAGTTTTCAACGTTTGAGACAAAGACGAAAATGCAGCATTTAAAATCGACTCTGAAGACTTCAGTGACTTTTATGTCACCTCCTTTTTCTTCTAATAAAGTATTAGACCCAATAAATTAAGTGTATTTTAAATCACAAGACATTTTCTGTTAAAGCACTTTTTTTTTAAATATTAATTATTTTCAAACTTATATCTCGCTTATGGTTAGTCCTACATGAAAAATGCAAATAACTATTTTGTAGGAAATTTTATCAGCTTTAATTTTAGTAAAAAAATAAAAATTGATAGGAGTAACTGTTTTCGAGATATAAGCAAGAAACCAAAAAACTGTTACCTTAATTAAGCGTTTGCATATAAGAAAATTTAGTACTATTAGTATTATTATTATTAATGTTATTGTTATTAATATGACGATTAAAAACGACTCTGAAGACTTTGGTGACTTTTACGTCGCCTCCTTTTTCCTCTACTAATGTGTTCGACCCAATTAATTTAGTTTAATTTCGGTTTTTCAAACATTTTATTTTAAAGCAAATTTTTGTTAAAGATTATTTATATCCAACTCTATAACTTGCTTATGGTTGGTCCTACAAAAAAAATGTAAATAACTATTTTGTTGGAAATTTTATCAGCTTTAATTTTGGAAAAAAGATAAAATAATTTGATAGGAGTAACTGTTTTCGAGATATAAGCAAAAAACCAATAAGAAAACTGTAACTGTTCCTGAACAAAATGTAATTCAGTTTTCAATGTTTGAGACGAAGACGAAAATGCAGCATTTAAAAACGACTCTGAAGACTTCTTAATGCAAGCGCTTAATTAAGGTAACAGTTTTTTGGTTTCTTGCTTATATTTCGAAAACAGTTACTCCTAGCAATTTTTATCTTTTTACCAAATTAAAGCTGATAAAATTTCCTACAAAATAGTTATTTGCATTTTTCATGTAGGACTATACATAAGCGAGATATAAGTTTGAAAATAATTAATATTTAAAAAAAAAGTGCTTTAACAGAAAATGGCTTGTGATTTAAAATACACTTAATTTATTGGGTCCAATACTTTATTAGAAGAAAAAAGAGGTGACATATAAGTCACTGAAGTCTTCAGAGTCGATTTTAAATCCTGCATTTTTGTCTTCGTCTCAAACATTGAGAACTGAATTACATTTTTGTTCAGTAACTGTAACAGTTTTCACTTTGGTTTTTTGCTTATATCTCGAAAACAGTTGCTCCTATCAATTTTTATCTTTTTTTCAAAATTTAAGCTGATAAAATTTCCTACAAAATAGATAATTGCATTTCTTTTGTAGGACCAACAATAAGCGAGTTATAGAGTTAGATATAAATAATCTTTAGCAAAAATTTGCTTTAAAATAAAATGTTTGAAAAACCGAAATTAAACTAAATTAATTGGGTCTAACACTTTAGTGGAGGAAAAAGAAAAAGACATAAAAGTCACCAAAGTCTTCAGAGTCAGTTTCAGACTAACCATAAGCGAGATATAAGTTTGAAAATAATTAATAATTAAAAAAAAATGTGCTTTAACGGAAAATGTCTTGTGATTTAAAATTCACTTAATTTATTGGGTCCAATACTTTAGTAGAAGAAAAAGTAGGTGACAGAAAGGTCACTGAAGTTTTTAGAGTCGTTTGTAAATGCTGCATTTTCGTCTTCGTCTCAAACATTGAAAACTGAATTACATTTTTGTTCAGTAACTGTAAAAGTTTTCACTTTGGTTTTTTGCTTATATCTTGAAAACATTTACTCTTATCAATTTTTATCTTTCTTTCAAAGTTAATGCTGATAAAATTTTCTACAAAATAGTTAAATGCATTTCTTTTGTGGGACCAACCGTAAGCGAGTTATAGAGTTAGATATAAATATTTAACAAAAATTTGCTTTAAAATAAAATGTTTGAAAAACTGAAATTAAACTAAATTAATTGTGTCTAACACTTTAGTAGAGGAAAAAGGAGGAGACATAAAAGTCAATAAAGTCTTAGAGTTGTCTTTAGTTGTTACATTAATAACAATAACATTAATAATAACAATACTAGTAGTACTAAATTTGTTTATATGCAAGCGCTTAATTAAGGTAACAGTTTTTTTGTTTTTTGATTATATCTCGAAAACAGTTACTCCTATCAATTTTTACCTTTTCACCAAAATTAAAGCTGATAAAATTTCCTACAAAATAGTTATTTGCATTTTTCATGTAGAGCTAACCATAAACGAGATATAAGTTTGAACATAATTAATAATTAAAAAAAAATGTGCTTTAACAGAAAATGTTTTGTGATTTAAAATACACTTAATTTATTGGATCCAATACTTAATTTGAAGAAAAAGGAGGTGACAGTAAATGCTGCATTTTCGTCTTCGTCTCAAACATTGAAAACTAAATCACATTTTTGTTCAGTAACTTACAGTTTTCACTTTGGTTTTTTGCGTATATCTCGAAAACAGTTACTCCTATCAATTTTTATCTTTTATTCAAAATTAAAGCTGATAAAATTTCCTACAAAATAGTTATTTGCATTTTTCTTGTAGGACCAACCATAAGCGAGTTATAGAGTTGGATATAAATAATATTTAACAAAAATTTGCTTTAAAATAAAATGTTTGAAAAACTGAAATTAAACTAAATTAATTGTGTCTAACACTTTAGTAGTGGAAAAAGGAGAAGACATAAGTCACTGAAGTTTTTAGAGTCTTCGACGACAGTTACTGAACAAAAATGTAATTCAGATTTCAATGTTTGAGACCTCCATTTTTCTCTAATTAAGTATTGGACCCAATAAATTAAGTGTATTTTAAATCACAAGACATTTTCTGTTAAAACTCATTTTTAATTATTAATTATTTTCAAACTTATATCTCGCTTATGGTTAATTCTACATGAAAAATGCAAATAACTATTTTGTAGGAAACTTTTTCACCTTTAATTTTGGTGAAATGGTAAAAATTGATAGGAGTAACTGTTTTCGAGATATAAGCAAAAAACAAAAAAACTGTTATCTTAATTACGCGCTTGCATATAAGCAAATTTAGTACTACTAGTATTGTTATTATAAATGTTATTGTTATTAATATGACGACTAAAGACAACTCTAAGACTTTAGTGACTTTTATGTCTCCTCCTTTTTTCTCTACTAAAGTGTTAGACACAATTAATTTAGTTCAATTTTAGTTTTTCAAACATTTTCTTTTAAAGCAAATTTTTGTTAAATATTAAAAACTATAAAATGGCTTAGATTGCCTAAAAACACAGATCACACATGATTGTTTGCATAGAAATGAGAAAACGCTCATGTAACACAAAATAAGCTCCATTTTTCCTTATTAAAAGTATTATTATTATTATTATTATTATTACTTTTATTAATATAACTATTATTATTATTATTATTATTATTGTTAATATTATTATTATTATTATTATTAAAATTATTATTATTATTATTATTATTATTATTATTATTAACTTTTGTATAGTAAATGTTTTTATACCAGTTTTAAAATGAGTTATTAATTTTAGACAATTTCTTGCCTAAAAACACAGATCACAGATGATCTCTTGCATTGAAATGAGAAAACGCTCATATAACACAAAATAAGCTTCATTTTTGCTTAGAAAACTAAGCTTACTTTTATTACTACTATTATTATTATTTTTATTATTATTATTATTATTACTATTATTTTTATTATTATTATTACTATTATTATTATTATTATTATTATTATTATTATTATTATTATTATTATTATTATTATTATTATTATTATTATTAAAAACCGATTATAACTTTTGTATAGTAAATGTTTTTATACCAGTTTTAAAATGAGTTATTAATTTTAGACAATTTCTTGCCTAAAAACACAGATCACAGATGATCTCTTGCATAGAAATGAGAAAACGCTCAGATAACACAAAATAAGCTTCATTTTTATTTATTAAAAGTATTATTATTATTATTATTACATTGGTTACTATTACTATTATTATTATTATTATTATTATTATTATTATTATTATTATTATTATTATTATTATTATTATTATTATTATTATTATTATTATTATTATTATTATTATTAACTTTTGTATAGTAAATGTTTTTATACCAGTTTTAAAATGAGTTATTAATTTTAGACAATTTCTTGCCTAAAAGCAGATCACAGATGATTTCTTGCATAGAAATTAGAAAACGCTCATATAACACACAAAATAAGCTTCATTTTTGCTTAGAAAACTAAGCTTACTTTTATTACTATTATTATTTTTATTATTATTATTATTATTATTATTATTATTATTATTATTATTATTATTATTATTATTATTATTATTATTATTATTATTATTATTGTTATTATTATTATTATTATTAAAAAATTAAATTAAACAGACAGAAAACGTCGTATTCTGACACAAAAAAACGAATTACGTTATAGACTTGACGAGAGCGGCGTATCTCGGACTCTTATAGGACTCTTATAGGGTCAAAAAGTATCTGTTTGGATTAAAACAAATTATTTTTGTTGTCTCTCAGTCTGAATTGTTTATCAGTTCAAACAAAAACGGCTTATTTTAGACGATCTTTTGCTTTGAACAAGAAAACTTACATCGAACAGACTAAAAACGTATTAATCTGGCATAAAAGAGCAATTTATGTATCACTTTGGATAAAGGCAGCTAATCCTATTCGTTTCATTGCTTAAAGTAGACAAAATTGTTAATAAATCTAACAAAAACGCTGTATTCTAGCACAAAATACTAATTACATTATAGTTTCGACGAGAATAGCTTATTTGGAATGATTCTATGCTTCCAAACGAGTAAATTTTTATTAAACAGATGCCAAACATCATGTTTTGTCCTATAAAGACATTTTATATTGCAGTTTGTATTAAAACAAAATATTTTCGTTGATTCTTTGTTAGAAGCAGCAAACCAAACATTAAAGAATCTGAAAACTTTGTATTCGGACACAAACCACCGAATTTTGTATCAGTTTAGACAAAAACGGTTGATTTTCGACAATATTTTGCTTTGAACAAGAAAACTTATAACAAACTGACTAAAAACGTCTTATTTTAGCACAAAACAAAAGATTTGCGTTATAGTCTTAACGAGAGCTGTTAATTTCAAACGGTTCTATGCGTTGAAACGAGTAAACTTTCACTGAACAGAGGAAAAACATCTTATTTCGCCTTTTACAAACGATTCATGCCACAGTTAGGATAAAAACCAATTATTTTCGTTAATTCATTGTTACAAACAAGAAACCTTACATCAAAGTAACTGAAAACCCCTTATTCAGGCAC
>NC_087397.1:19262500-19402500 GCF_031307605.1 Tribolium castaneum
CTTCTCCTTTTTCCTCCACTAAAGTGTTAGTCTTAATTAATTTAGTTTAATTTCGGTTTTTCAAACATTTTATTTTAAAGCAAATTTTTGTTAAAGATTATTTATATCCAACTCCATAACTCGCTTATGGTTGGTCCTACAAAAAAAATGCAAATAACTATTTTGTAGGAAATTTTATCAGCTTTAATTTTGAAAAAAAAAGATAAAAATTGATAAGAGTAACTGTTTTCGAGATATAAGCAAGAAACCAAAAAACTGTTACCTTAATTAAGCGCTTGCATATATATATGACGACTAAAAACCACTCTCAAGACTTTGGTGACTTTTATGTCACCTCCTTTTTCATCTAATAAAGTATTGGACCCATTAAATTAAGTGTATTTTAATCACAAGGCATTTTCTGTTAAAGCACTTTTTTTTTAAATTTTAATTATTTTCAAACTTATATCTCGCTTATGGTTAGTCCTACATGAAAAATACAAATAACTATTTTGTAGGAAATTTTATCAGCTTTAATTTTAGCAAAAAGATAAAAATTGATAAGAGTAACTGTTTTCGAGATATAAGCAAGAAACCAAAAAACTGTTACCTTAATTAAGCGTTTGCATATAAGCAAATTTAGTACTATTAGTAATATTATTATTAATGTTATTGTTATTAATATGACGACTAAAGACGACTCTGAAACCTTTAGTGACTTCTATGTCTTTTTCTTTTTCCTCTACTAAAGTGTTCGACACAATTAAATTAGTTTAATTTCAGTTTTTCCAGCATTTTATTTTAAAGCAAATTTTTGTTAAATATTATTTACATCCAACTCTATAACTCGTTTATGCTTGGTCCTACAAGAAAAATGTAAATAACTATTTTGTTGGAAATTTTATCAGCTTTAATTTTGGAAGAAAGATAAAATTTGATAGGAGTAACTGTTTTCGAGATATAAGCAAATAACCAATAAGAAAACTGTGACTGTTACTGAACAAAAATGTAATCCAGTTTTCAATGTTTGAGACGAAGACGAAAATGCAGCATTTAAAAACGACTCTGAAGACTTCAGTGACTTTTATGTCACCTCCATTTTCTTCTAATAAAGTACTGGACCCAATAAATTAAGTGTATTTTAAATCACAAGACATTTTCTGTTAAAGCACTTTTTTTTTAAATATTAATTATTTTCAAACTTATATCTCGCTTATGGTTAGTCCTACATAAAAAATGCAAATAACTATTTTGTAGGAAATTTTATCAGCTTTAATTTTAGTGAAAAGATAAAAATTGATAGGAGTAACTGTTTTCGAGATATAAGCAAGAAACTGTTACCTTAATTAAGCGCTTGCATAAAAGCAAATTTAGTACTATTAGTATTATTATTATTAATGTTATTGTTATTAATATGACGACTAAAAACGACTCTCAAGACTTTGGTGACTTTTATGTCTTCCCCTTTTTCCTCCACTAAAGTGTTAGTCTTAATTAATTTAGTTTAATTTCGGTTTTTCAAACATTTTATTTTAAAGCAAATTTTTGTTAAAGATTATTTATATCCAACTCTATAACTCGCTTATGGTTGGTCCTACAAGAAAAATGCAAGTAGCTATTTTGTAGGAAATTTTATCAGCTTTAATCCTAAAAAAAAGATAAAAATTGATAGGAGTAACTGTTTTCGAGATATAAGCAAGAAACTGTTACCTTAATTAAGCGCTTGCATATAAGCAAATTTAGTACTATTAGTATTATTATTATTAATGTTATTGTTATTAATATGACGACTAAAAACGACTCTCAAGACTTTGGTGACTTTTATGTCTTCCCCTTTTTCCTCCACTAAAGTGTTAGTCTTAATTAATTTAGTTTAATTTCGGTTTTTTAAACATTTTATTTTAAAGCAAATTTTTGTTAAAGATTATTTATATCCAACTCTATAACTCGCTTATGGTTGGTCCTACAAGAAAAATGCAAGTAGCTATTTTGTAGGAAATTTTATCAGCTTTAATCCTAAAAAAAAGATAAAAATTGATAGAAGTAACTCTTTTCGAGATATAAGCAAAAAACCAAAAAGAAAACTGTAACTGCTACTGAACAAAAATGTAATTCAGTTTTCAATTTTTGAGACGAAGACGAAAATGCAGCATTTAAAATCGACTCTGAAGACTTCAGTGACTTTTATGTCACCTCCTTTTTCTTCTAATAAAGTATTGGACCCATTAAATTAAGTGTATTTTAAATCACAAGACATTTTCTGTTAAAGCACTTTTTTTTTAAATATTAATTATTATCAAACTTATTTTTCGCTTATGGTTAGTCCTACATAAAAAATGCAAATTACTATTTTGTAGGAAATTTTATCAGCTTTAATTTTAGTAAAAAGATAAAAATTGATAGGAGTAACTGTTTTCGAGATATAAGCAAGAAACCAAAAAACTGTTATCTTAATTAAGCGCTTGCATATAAGCAAATTTAGTATTAAAAACAACTCTGAAGACTTTGGTGACTTTTATATCTTCTCCTTTTTCCTATACTAAAGTGTTAGACCCAATTAATTTAGTTTAATATCGGTTTTTCAAACATTTTATTTTAAGCAAATTTTTGTTAAAGATTATTTATATCCAACTCTATAACTCGCTTATGGTTGGTCCTACAAAAAAATGTAAATAACTAGTTTGTAGGAAATTTTATCAGCTTTAATGTTGAAAAAAAGATAAAAATTGATAGGAGTAACTGTTTTCGAGATATAAGCAAGAAACCAAAAAACTGTTATCTTAATTAAGCGCTTGCATATAAGCAAATTTAGTATTAAAAACAACTCTGAAGACTTTAGTGACTTTTATGTCTTCTCCTTTTTCCTCTACTAAAGTGTTAGACCCAATTAATTTAGTTTAATATCGGTTTTTCAAACATTTTATTTTAAGCAAATTTTTGTTAAAGATTATTTATATCCAACTCTATAACTCGCTTATGGTTGGTCCTACAAAAAAATGTAAATAACTAGTTTGTAGGAAATTTTATCAGCTTTAATTTTGAAAAATAGATAAAAATTGATAGGAGTAACTGTTTTCGAGATATAAGCAAGAAACCAAAAAACTGTTACCTTAATAAAGCGCTTGCATATAAGCAAATTTAGTACTATTACTATTATTATTATTAATGTTATTGTTATTAATATGACGACTAAAAACGACTCTCAAGGCTTTGGTGACTTTTATGTCTTCTCCTTTTTCCTATACTAAAGTGTTAGACTCAATTAATTTAGTTTAATTTCGGTTTTTCAAACATTTTATTTTAAAGCAAATTTTTGTTAAAGATTATTTATATCCAACTCTATAACTCGCTTATGGTTGGTCCTACAAAAAAATGCAAACAACTATTTTGTAGAAAATTTTATCAGCTTTAATTTTAGTAATAAGATAAAAATTGATAGGAGTAACTGTTTTCGAGATATAAGCAAGAAACCAAAAAACTGTAACCTTAATTAAGCGCTTGCATATAAGCAAATTTAGTACTAAAAACCACTCTGAAGACTTTGGTGACTTTTGTCTTCTCCTTTTTCCTCCACTAAAGTGTTAGTCTTAATTAATTTAGTTTAATTTCGGTTTTTCAAACATTTTATTTTAAAGCAAATTTTTGTTAAAGATTATTTATATCCAACTCCATAACTCGCTTATGGTTGGTCCTACAAGAAAAATGCAAATAACTATTTTGTAGGAAATTTTATCAGCTTTAATTTTGAAAAAAAAAGATAAAAATTGATAAGAGTAACTGTTTTCGAGATATAAGCAAGAAACCAAAAAACTGTTACCTTAATTAAGCGCTTGCATATATATATGACGACTAAAAACCACTCTCAAGACTTTGGTGACTTTTATGTCACCTCCTTTTTCTTCTAATAAAGTATTGGACCCATTAAATTAAGTGTATTTTAATCACAAGGCATTTTCTGTTAAAGCACTTTTTTTTTAAATTTTAATTATTTTCAAACTTATATCTCGCTTATGGTTAGTCCTACATGAAAAATACAAATAACTATTTTGTAGGAAATTTTATCAGCTTTAATTTTAGCAAAAAGATAAAAATTGATAGGAGTAACTGTTTTCGAGATATAAGCAAGAAACCAAAAAACTGTTACCATAATTAAGCGTTTGCATATAAGCAAATTTAGTACTATTAGTATTATTATTATTAATGTTATTGTTATTAATATGGCGACTAAAGAGGACTCTGAAACATTTAGTGACTTTTATGTCTTCTCCTTTTTCCTCTACTAAAGTGTTAGACACAATTAATTTAGTTTAATTCCGGTTTTTCAAGCATTTTATTTTAAAGCAAATTTTTGTTAAATATTATTTATATCCAACTCTATAACTCGTTTATGCTTGGTCCTACAAGAAAAATGCAAATAACTATTTTGTTGGAAATTTTATCAGCTTTAATTTTGGAAGAATGATAAAATTTGATAGGAGTAACTGTTTTCGAGATATAAGCAAAAAATCAATAAGAAAACTGTAACTGTTACTGAACAAAAATGTAATTCAGTTTTCAATGTTTGAGACGAAGACGAAAATGCAGCATTTTCTGTCACCTCCTTTTTCTTCTAATTAAGTATTGGACCCAATAAATTAAGTGTATTTTAAATCACAAGGCATTTTCTGTTAAAGCACTTTTTTTTTAAATATTAATTATTTTCAAACTTATATCTCGCTTATGGTTAGTCCTACATAAAAAATGCAAATAACTATTTTGTAGGAAATTTTATCAGCTTTAATTTTAGTAAAAAGATAAAAATTGATAGGAGTAACTGTTTTCGAAATATAAGCAAGAAACTGTTACCTTAATTAAGCGCTTGCATATAAGCAAATTTAGTAATATTAGTATTATTATTATTAATGTTATTGTTATTAATATGACGACTAAAAACGACTCTCAAGACTTTGGTGACTTTTATGTCTTCTCCTTTTTCCTCTACTAAAGTGTTAGTCTTAATTAATTTAGTTTAGTTTCGGTTTTTCAAACATTTTATTTTAAAGCAAATTTTTGTTAAAGATTATTTATATCCAACTCTATAACGCGCTTATGGTTGGTCCTACAAGAAAAATGCAAATAACTGTTTTGTAGGAAATTTTATCAGCTTGAATTTTGAAAAAAAGTTAAAAATTGATAGGAGTAACTGTTTTCGAGATATAAGCAAGAAAAAGTAAGCTTAGTTTTCTAAGCAAAAATGAAGCTTATTTTGTGTGTTATATGAATGTTTTCTCATTTCTATGCAAGAAATCATCTGTGATCTGTGTTTTTAGGCAAGAAATTGTCCAAAATTAATAACTCATTTTAAAACTGGTATAAAAACATTTACTATACAAAAGTTATAATCGGTTTTTAATAATACCAATTTTAATAATAATAATAATAATAATAATAATAATAATAATAATAATAATAATAATAATAATAATAATAATAATAAAAATAATAATAATAAAAATAATAATAGTAGTAATAAAAGTAAGCTTAGTTTTCTAAACAAAAATGAAGCTTATATTGTGTTATATGAGCGTTTTCTCATTTCTATGCAAAAGATAATGTGTGATCTGTGTTTGTAGGCAATCCAAGCCATTTTATAGTTTTTAGGCAAGAAATTGGCTAAAATTAATCACTCATTTTAAAACTGGTATAAAAACAATACTATACAAAAGTTATAATCGGTTTTTAATAATACTAATAATAATAATAATAATAATAATAATAATAATAATAATAATAATAATAATAATAATAATAATAATAATAATAATAATAATAATAATAATAATAATAATAATAATAACAATAATAATAATAAAAATAATAATAATAGTAATAAAAGTAAGCTTAGTTTTCTAAGCAAAAATGAAGCTTATTTTGTGTGTTATATGAGTGTTTTCTCATTTCTATGCAAGAAATCATCTGTGATCTGTGTTTTAGGCAAGAAATTGTCTAAAATTAATAACTCATTTTAAAACTGGTATAAAAACATTTACTATACAAAAGTAATAATCGGTTCTTAATAATAATAATAATAATAATATTAACAATAATAATAACATTAATAATAATAATAATATTATTAATAATAATAATAATAATAATAATAATAATAATAATAATAATAATAATATTAATAATAAAAATAATAATAATAGTAATAAAAGTAAGCTTAGTTTTCTAAGCAAAAATGAAGCTTATTTTGTGTTATATGAGCGTTTTCTCATTTCTATGCAAGAGATCATCTGTGATCTGTGTTTTTACTATACAAAAGTTAATAATAATAATAATATAAATAATAATAATAATAATATTAACAATAATAATAATAATAATAATAGTAATAGAAACAAAAGTAATAATAATAATACTTTTAATAAGGAAAAATAGAGCTTATTTTATGTTACATGAGCGTTTTCTCATTTCTATGCGAAAGATCATGTGTGATCTGTGTTTTTAGGCAATCTAAGCCATTTTATAGTTTTTAATATTTAACAAAAATTTGCTTTAAAATAAAATGTTTGAAAAACTGAAATTAAACAAAATTAATCGTGTCTAACACTTTAGTAGAGGAAAAAGGAGGAGACATAAAAGTCACTAAAGTCTTAAATGTAATACAGTTTTCAATGTTTGAGACGAAGACGAAAATGCAGCATTTACTGTCACTTTAATTTTAGTAAAAATTTTAACTGTTTTCGAGATATAAGCAAGAAACCAAAAAACTGTTACCTTAATTAAGCGTTTGCATATAAGCAAATTTAGTACTATTAGTAATATTATTATTAATGTTATTGTTATTAATATGACGACTAAAGACGACTCTGAAACCTTTAGTGACTTCTATGTCTTTTTCTTTTTCCTCTACTAAAGTGTTCGACACAATTAAATTAGTTTAATTTCAGTTTTTCAAACATTTTATTTTAAAGCAAATTTTTGTTAAATATTATTTATATCCAACTCTATAACTCGCTTATGGTTGGTCCTACAAGAAACATGCAAATAACTATTTTGTAAGAAATTTTATCAGCTTGAATTTTGAAAGAAAGATAAAATTTGATAGGTGTAACTGTTTTCGAGATATAAGCGAAAAACCATTAAGAAAACTGTAACTGTTACTGAACAAAAATGTAATTCAGTTTTCAATGTTTGAGACGATGACAAAAATGCAGCATTTAAAAACGACTCTGAAGACTTCAGTGACTTTTATGTCACCTCCTTTTTCTTCTAATAAAGTATTGGACCCAATAAATTAAGTGTATTTTAAATCACAAGGCATTTTCTGTTAAAGCACTTTTGTTTTAAATATTAATTATTTTCAAACTTATATCTCGCTTATGGTTAGTCCTACATGAAAAATGCAAATAACTATTTTGTAGGAAATTTTATCAGCTTTAATTTTAGTAAAAAGATAAAAATTGATAGGAGTATCTGTTTTCGAGATATAAGCAAGAAACTGTTACCTTAATTAAGCGCTTGCATATAAGCATATTTAGTACTATTAGTATTATTATTATTAATGTTATTGTTATTAATATGACGACTAAAAACGACTCTCAAGACTTTGGTGACTTTTATGTCTTCCCCTTTTTCCTCCACTAAAGTGTTAGTCTTAATTAATTTAGTTTAATTTCGGTTTTTCAAACATTTTATTTTAAAGCAAATTTTTGTTAAAGATTATTTATATCCAACTCTATAACTCGCTTATGGTTGGTCCTACAAGAAAAATGCAAGTAGCTATTTTGTAGGAAATTTTATCAGCTTTAATCCTAAAAAAAAGATAAAAATTGATAGAAGTAACTGTTTTCGAGATATAAGCAAAAAACCAATAAGAAAACTGTAACTGCTACTGAACAAAAATGTAATTCAGTTTTCAATTTTTGAGACGAAGACGAAAATGCAGCATTTAAAATCGACTCTGAAGACTTCAGTGACTTTTATGTCACCTTCTTTTTCTTCTAATAAAGTATTGGACCCATTAAATTAAGTGTATTTTAAATCACAAGACATTTTCTGTTAAAGCACTTTTTTTTTAAATATTAATTATTGTCAAACTTATTTTTCGCTTATGGTTAGTCCTACATAAAAAATGCAAATTACTATTTTGTAGGAAATTTTATCAGCTTTAATTTTAGTAAAAAGATAAAAATTGATAGGAGTAACTGTTTTCGAGATATAAGCAAGAAACCAAAAAACTGTTATCTTAATTAAGCGCTTGCATATAAGCAAATTTAGTATTAAAAACAACTCTGAAGACTTTGGTGAGTTTTATATCTTCTCCTTTTTCCTATACTAAAGTGTTAGACCTAATTAATTTAGTTTAATATCGGTTTTTCAAACATTTTATTTTAAGCAAATTTTTGTTAAAGATTATTTATATCCAACTCTATAACTCGCTTATGGTTGGTCCTACAAAAAAATGTAAATAACTAGTTTGTAGAAAATTTTATCAGCTTTAATTTTGAAAAAAAGATAAAAATTGATAGGAGTAACTGTTTTCGAGATATAAGCAAGAAACCAAAAAACTGTTATCTTAATTAAGCGCTTGCATATAAGCAAATTTAGTATTAAAAACAACTCTGAAGACTTTAGTGACTTTTATGTCTTCTCCTTTTTCCTCTACTAAAGTGTTAGACCCAATTAATTTAGTTTAATATCGGTTTTCAAACATTTTATTTTAAGCAAATTTTTGTTAAAGATTATTTATATCCAACTCTATAACTCGCTTATGGTTGGTCCTACAAAAAAATGTAAATAACTAGTTTGTAGGAAATTTTATCAGCTTTAATTTTGAAAAAAAGATAAAAATTGATAGGAGTAACTGTTTTCGAGATATAAGCAAGAAACCAAAAAACTGTTACCTTAATTAAACGTTTGCATATAAGCAAATTTAGTACTATTAGTATTATTATTATTAATGTTATTGTTATTAATATGACGACTAAAGACGACTCTGAAACATTTAGTGACTTTTATGTCTTCTCCTTTTTCCTCTACTAAAGTGTTAGACACAATTAATTTAGTTTAATTCCGGTTTTTCCAGCATTTTATTTTAAAGCAAATTTTTGTTAAATATTATTTATATCCAACTCTATAACTCGTTTATGCTTGGTCCTACAAGAAAAATGTAAATAACTATTTTGTTGGAAATTTTATCAGCTTTAATTTTGGAAAAAAGATAAAATTTGATAGGAGTAACTGTTTTCGAGATATAAGCAAATAACCAATAAGAAAACTGTGACTGTTACTGAACAAAAATGTAATCCAGTTTTCAATGTTTGAGACGAAGACGAAAATGCAGCATTTAAAAACGACTCTGAAGACTTCAGTGACTTTTATGTCACCTCCATTTTCTTCTAATAAAGTATTGGACCCAATAAATTAAGTGTATTTTAAATCACAAGACATTTTCTGTTAAAGCACTTTTTTTTTAAATATTAATTATTTTCAATCTTATATCTCGCTTATGGTTAGTCCTACATAAAAAATGCAAATAACTATTTTGTAGGAAATTTTATCAGCTTTAATTTTAGTAAAAAGATAAAAATTGATAGGAGTAACTGTTTTCGAAATATAAGCAAGAAACTGTTACCTTAATTAAGCGCTTGCATATAAGCAAATTTAGTAATATTAGTATTATTATTATTAATGTTATTGTTATTAATATGACGACTAAAAACGACTCTCAAGACTTTGGTGACTTTTATGTCTTCTCCTTTTTCCTATACTAAAGTGTTAGACTCAATTAATTTAGTTTAATTTCGGTTTTTCAAACATTTTATTTTAAAGCAAATTTTTGTTAAAGATTATTTATATCCAACTCTATAACTCGCTTATGGTTGGTCCTACAAGAAAAATGCAATTAACTATTTTGTAGGAAATTTTATCAGCTTTAATTTTAGTAATAAGATATAAATTGATAGGAGTAACTGTTTTCGAGATATAAGCAAGAAACCAAAAAACTGTAACCTTAATTAAGCGCTTGCATATAAGCAAATTTAGTACTAAAAACCACTCTGAAGACTTTGGTGACTTTTGTCTTCTCCTTTTTCCTCTACTAAAGTGTTAGACCCAATTAATTGGGTTTAATATCGGTTTTTCAAACATTTTATTTTAAAGAAAATTTTTGTTAAAGATTATTTATATCCAACTCTACAACTCGCTTATGGTTGGTCCAACAAAAAAATGCAAACAACTATTTTGTAGAAAATTTTATCAGCTTTAATTTTGAAAAAGAGATAAAAATTGATAGGAGTAACTGTTTTCGAGATATAAGCAAGAAACCAAAAAACTGTTACCATAATTAAGCGTTTGCATATAAGCAAATTTAGTACTATTAGTATTATTATTATTAATGTTATTGTTATTAATATGGCGACTAAAGAGGACTCTGAAACATTTAGTGACTTTTATGTCTTCTCCTTTTTCCTCTACTAAAGTGTTAGACATAATTAATTTAGTTTAATTCCGGTTTTTCAAGCATTTTATTTTAAAGCAAATTTTTGTTAAATATTATTTATATCCAACTCTATAACTCGTTTATGCTTGGTCCTACAAGAAAAATGCAAATAACTATTTTGTTGGAAATTTTATCAGCTTTAATTTTGGAAGAATGATAAAATTTGATAGGAGTAACTGTTTTCGAGATATAAGCAAAAAATCAATAAGAAAACTGTAACTGTTACTGAACAAAAATGTAATTCAGTTTTCAATGTTTGAGACGAAGACGAAAATGCAGCATTTTCTGTCACCTCCTTTTTCTTCTAATTAAGTATTAGACCCAATAAATTAAGTGTATTTTAAATCACAAGGCATTTTCTGTTAAAGCACTTTTTTTTTAAATATTAATTATTTTCAAACTTATATCTCGCTTATGGTTAGTCCTACATAAAAAATGCAAATAACTATTTTGTAGGAAATTTTATCAGCTTTAATTTTAGTAAAAAGATAAAAATTGATAGGAGTAACTGTTTTCGAAATATAAGCAAGAAACTGTTACCTTAATTAAGCGCTTGCATATAAGCAAATTTAGTAATATTAGTATTATTATTATTAATGTTATTGTTATTAATATGACGACTAAAAACGACTCTCAAGACTTTGGTGACTTTTATGTCTTCTCCTTTTTCCTCTACTAAAGTGTTAGTCTTAATTAATTTAGTTTAGTTTCGGTTTTTCAAACATTTTATTTCAAAGCAAATTTTTGTTAAAGATTATTTATATCCAACTCTATAACGCGCTTATGGTTGGTCCTACAAGAAAAATGCAAATAACTATTTTGTAGGAAATTTTATCAGCTTGAATTTTGAAAAAAAGTTAAAAATTGATAGGAGTAACTGTTTTCGAGATATAAGCAAGAAACTGTTACCTTAATTAAGCGCTTGCATATAAACAAATTTAGTACTATTAGTATTATTATTATTAATGTTATTGTTATTAATATGACGACTAAAAACGACTCTCAAGACTTTGGTGACTTTTATGTCACCTCCTTTTTCTTCTAATAAAGTATTGGACCCATAAAATTAAGTGTATTTTAAATCACAAGACATTTCCTGTTAAAGCACTTTTTTTTTAAATATTAATTATTTTCAAACTTATATCTCGCTTATGGTTAGTCCTACATGAAAAATGCAAATAACTATTTTGTAGGAAATTTTATCAGCTTTAATTTTAGTTAAAAGATAAAAATTGATAGAAATAACTGTTTTCGAGATATAAGCAAGAAACCAAAAAACTGTTACCTTAATTAAGCGTTTTCATATAAGCAAATTTAGTACTATTTGTATTATTATTATTAATGTTATTGTTATTAATATGACGACCAAAAACGACTCTGAAGACTTTGGTGACTTTTATGTCTTCTCCTTTTTCCTATACTAAAGTGTTAGACTCAATTAATTTAGTTTAATTTAGGTTTTTCAAACATTTTATTTTAAAGCAAATTTTTGTTAAAGATTATTTATATCCAACTCTATAACTCGCTTATGGTTGGTCTTACAAAAGAAATGCAAATAACTATTTTGTAGGAAATTTTATCAGCTTTAATTTTGAAAGAAAGATAAAAATTGATAGGAGTAATTGTTTTCGAGATATAAGCAAAAAACCAAAGTGAAAACTGTTACAGTTACTGAACAAAAATGTAATTCAGTTTTCAATGTTTGAGACGAAGACGAAAATGCATCATTTAAAAACGACTCTGAATACTTCAGTGACTTTTATGTCACCTCCTTTTTCTTCTAATAAAGTATTGGACCCAATAAATTAAGTGTATTTTAAATTACAAGACATTTTCTGTTAAAGCACTTTTTTTTTAAATATTAATTATTTTCAAACTTATATCTCGCTTATGGTTAGCCCTACATGAAAAATGCAAATAACTATTTTGTAGAAAATTTTATCAGCTTTAATTTTAGTAAAAAAATAAAAATTGATAGAAGGAATTGTTTTCGAGATATAAGCAAGAAACTGTTACCTTAATTAAGTGCTTGCATATAAGCAAATTTAGTAATATTAGTATTATTATTATTAATGTTATTGTTATTAATATGACGACTAAAAACGACTCTCAAGACTTTGGTGACTTTTATGTCTTTTCCTTTTTCCTCTACTAAAGTGTTAGTCTTAATTAATTTAGTTTAATTTCGGTTTTTCAAACATTTTATTTTAAGCAAATTTTTGTTAAAGATTATTTATATCCATTTCTATAACTCGCTTATGGTTGGTCCTACAAAAAAATGTAAATAACTAGTTTGTAGGAAATTTTATCAGCTTTAATTTTGAAAAAAAGATAAAAATTGATAGGAGTAACTGTTTTCGAGATATAAGCAAGAAACCAAAAAACTGTTATCTTAATTAAGCGCTTGCATATAAGCAAATTTAGTATTAAAAACAACTCTGAAGACTTTAGTGACTTTTATGTCTTCTCCTTTTTCCTCTACTAAAGTGTTAGACCCAATTAATTTAGTTTAATATCGGTTTTTCAAACATTTTATTTTAAGCAAATTTTTGTTAAAGATTATTTATATCCAACTCTATAACTCGCTTATGGTTGGTCCTACAAAAAAATGTAAATAACTAGTTTGTAGGAAACTTATCAGCTTTAATTTTGAAAAAAAGATAAAAATTGATAGGAGTAACTGTTTTCGAGATATAAGCAAGAAACCAAAAAACTGTTACCTTAATTAAACGTTTGCATATAAGCAAATTTAGTACTATTAGTATTATTATTATTAATGTTATTGTTATTAATAAGACGACTAAAAACGACTCTCAAGGCTTTGGTGACTTTTATGTCTTCTCCTTTTTCCTATACTAAAGTGTTAGACTTAATTAATTTAGTTTAATTTCGGTTTTTCAAACATTTTATTTTAAAGCAAATTTTTGTTAAAGATTATTTATATCCAACTCTATAACTCGCTTATGGTTGGTCCTACAAGAAAAATGCAAGTAGCTATTTTGTAGGAAATTTTATCAGCTTTAATCCTAAAAAAAAGATAAAAATTGATAGGAGTAACTGTTTTCGAGATATAAGCAAGAAACCAAAAAACTGTTATCTTAATTAAGCGCTTTCATATAAGCAAATTTAGTATTAAAAACAACTCTGAAGACTTTAGTGACTTTTATGTCTTCTCCTTTTTCCTCTACTAAAGTGTTAGACCCAATTAATTTAGTTTAATATCGGTTTTTCAAACATTTTATTTTAAGCAAATTTTTGTTAAAGATTATTTATATCCAACTCTATAACTCGCTTATGGTTGGTCCTACAAAAAAATGTAAATAACTAGTTTGTAGGAAATTTTATCAGCTTTAATTTTGAAAAAAAGATAAAAATTGATAGGAGTAACTGTTTTCGAGATATAAGCAAGAAACCAAAAAACTGTTACCTTAATAAAGCGCTTGCATATAATCAAATTTAGTACTATTACTATTATTATTATTAATGTTATTGTTATTAATAAGACGACTAAAAACGACTCTCAAGGCTTTGGTGACTTTTATGTCTTCTCCTTTTTCCTATACTAAAGTGTTAGACTCAATTAATTTAGTTTAATTTCGGTTTTTCAAACATTTTATTTTAAAGCAAATTTTTGTTAAAGATTATTTATATCCAACTCTATAACTCGCTTATGGTTGGTCCTACAAGAAAAATGCAATTAACTATTTTGTAGGAAATTTTATCAGCTTTAATTTTAGTAATAAGATAAAAATTGATAGGAGTAACTGTTTTCGAGATATAAGCAAGAAACCAAAAAACTGTAACCTTAATTAAGCGCTTGCATATAAGCAAATTTAGTACTGAAAACCACTCTGAAGACTTTGGTGACTTTTGTCTTCTCCTTTTTCCTCTACTAAAGTGTTAGACCCAATTAATTGGGTTTAATATCGGTTTTTCAAACATTTTATTTTAAAGAAAATTTTTGTTAAAGATTATTTATATCTAACTCTACAACTCGCTTATGGTTGGTCCAACAAAAAAATGCAAACAACTATTTTGTAGAAAATTTTATCAGCTTTAATTTTGAAAAAGAGATAAAAATTGATAGGAGTAACTGTTTTCGAGATATAAGCAAGAAACCAAAAAACTGTTACCATAATTAAGCGTTTGCATATAAGCAAATTTAGTACTATTAGTATTATTATTATTAATGTTATTGTTATTAATATGGCGACTAAAGAGGACTCTGAAACATTTAGTGACTTTTATGTCTTCTCCTTTTTCCTCTACTAAAGTGTTAGACACAATTAATTTAGTTTAATTCCGGTTTTTCAAGCATTTTATTTTAAAGCAAATTTTTGTTAAATATTATTTATATCCAACTCTATAACTCGTTTATGCTTGGTCCTACAAGAAAAATGCAAATAACTATTTTGTTGGAAATTTTATCAGCTTTAATTTTGGAAGAATGATAAAATTTGGTAGGAGTAACTGTTTTCGAGATATAAGCAAAAAATCAATAAGAAAACTGTAACTGTTACTGAACAAAAATGTAATTCAGTTTTCAATGTTTGAGACGAAGACGAAAATGCAGCATTTTCTGTCACCTCCTTTTTCTTCTAATTAAGTATTGGACCCAATAAATTAAGTGTATTTTAAATCACAAGGCATTTTCTGTTAAAGCACTTTTTTTTTAAATATTAATTATTTTCAAACTTATATCTCGCTTATGGTTAGTCCTACATAAAAAATGCAAATAACTATTTTGTAGGAAATTTTATCAGCTTTAATTTTAGTAAAAAGATAAAAATTGATAGGAGTAACTGTTTTCGAAATATAAGCAAGAAACTGTTACCTTAATTAAGCGCTTGCATATAAGCAAATTTAGTAATATTAGTATTATTATTATTAATGTTATTGTTAATAATATGACGACTAAAAACGACTCTCAAGACTTTGGTGACTTTTATGTCTTCTCCTTTTTCCTCTACTAAAGTGTTAGTCTTAATTAATTTAGTTTAGTTTCGGTTTTTCAAACATTTTATTTTAAAGCAAATTTTTGTTAAAGATTATTTATATCCAACTCTATAACGCGCTTATGGTTGGTCCTACAAGAAAAATGCAAATAACTATTTTGTAGGAAATTTTATCAGCTTGAATTTTGAAAAAAAGTTAAAAATTGATAGGAGTAACTGTTTTCGAGATATAAGCAAGAAACTGTTACCTTAATTAAGCGCTTGCATATAAACAAATTTAGTACTATTAGTATTATTATTATTAATGTTATTGTTATTAATATGACGACTAAAAACGACTCTCAAGACTTTGGTGACTTTTATGTCTTCCCCTTTTTCCTCCACTAAAGTGTTAGTCTTAATTAATTTAGTTTAATTTCGGTTTTTTAAACATTTTATTTTAAAGCAAATTTTTGTTAAAGATTATTTATATCCAACTCTATAACTCGCTTATGGTTGGTCCTACAAGAAAAATGCAAGTAGCTATTTTGTAGGAAATTTTATCAGCTTTAATCCTAAAAAAAAGATAAAAATTGATAGAAGTAACTCTTTTCGAGATATAAGCAAAAAACCAATAAGAAAACTGTAACTGCTACTGAACAAAAATGTAATTCAGTTTTCAATTTTTAAGACGAAGACGAAAATGCAGCATTTAAAATCGACTCTGAAGACTTCAGTGACTTTTATGTCACCTCCTTTTTCTTCTAATAAAGTATTGGACCCATTAAATTAAGTGTATTTTAAATCACAAGACATTTTCTGTTAAAGCACTTTTTTTTTAAATATTAATTATTATCAAACTTATTTTTCGCTTATGGTTAGTCCTACATAAAAAATGCAAATTACTATTTTGTAGGAAATTTTATCAGCTTTAATTTTAGTAAAAAGATAAAAATTGATAGGAGTAACTGTTTTCGAGATATAAGCAAGAAACCAAAAAACTGTTATCTTAATTAAGCGCTTGCATATAAGCAAATTTAGTATTAAAAACAACTCTGAAGACTTTGGTGACTTTTATATCTTCTCCTTTTTCCTATACTAAAGTGTTAGACCCAATTAATTTAGTTTAATATCGGTTTTTCAAACATTTTATTTTAAGCAAATTTTTGTTAAAGATTATTTATATCCAACTCTATAACTCGCTTATGGTTGGTCCTACAAAAAAATGTAAATAACTAGTTTGTAGGAAATTTTATCAGCTTTAATGTTGAAAAAAAGATAAAAATTGATAGGAGTAACTGTTTTCGAGATATAAGCAAGAAACCAAAAAACTGTTATCTTAATTAAGCGCTTGCATATAAGCAAATTTAGTATTAAAAACAACTCTGAAGACTTTAGTGACTTTTATGTCTTCTCCTTTTTCCTCTACTAAAGTGTTAGACCCAATTAATTTAGTTTAATATCGGTTTTTCAAACATTTTATTTTAAGCAAATTTTTGTTAAAGATTATTTATATCCAACTCTATAACTCGCTTATGGTTGGTCCTACAAAAAAATGTAAATAACTAGTTTGTAGGAAATTTTATCAGCTTTAATTTTGAAAAAAAGATAAAAATTGATAGGAGTAACTGTTTTCGAGATATAAGCAAGAAACCAAAAAACTGTTACCTTAATAAAGCGCTTGCATATAAGCAAATTTAGTACTATTACTATTATTATTATTAATGTTATTGTTATTAATATGACGACTAAAAACGACTCTCAAGGCTTTGGTGACTTTTATGTCTTCTCCTTTTTCTTATACTAAAGTGTTAGACTCAATTAATTTAGTTTAATTTCGGTTTTTCAAACATTTTATTTTAAAGCAAATTTTTGTTAAAGATTATTTATATCCAACTCTATAACTCGCTTATGGTTGGTCCAACAAAAAAATGCAAACAACTATTTTGTAGAAAATTTTATCAGCTTTAATTTTAAAAAAGAGATAAAAATTGATAGGAGTAACTGTTTTCGAGATATAAGCAAGAAACCAAAAAACTGTTACCATAATTAAGCGTTTGCATATAAGCAAATTTAGTACTATTAGTATTATTATTATTAATGTTATTGTTATTAATATGGCGACTAAAGAGGACTCTGAAACATTTAGTGACTTTTATGTCTTCTCCTTTTTCCTCTACTAAAGTGTTAGACACAATTAATTTAGTTTAATTCCGGTTTTTCAAGCATTTTATTTTAAAGCAAATTTTTGTTAAATATTATTTATATCCAACTCTATAACTCGTTTATGCTTGGTCCTACAAGAAAAATGCAAATAACTATTTTGTTGGAAATTTTATCAGCTTTAATTTTGGAAGAATGATAAAATTTGATAGAAGTAACTGTTTTCGAGATATAAGCAAAAAATCAATAAGAAAACTGTAACTGTTACTGAACAAAAATGTAATTCAGTTTTCAATGTTTGAGACGAAGACGAAAATGCAGCATTTTCTGTCACCTCCTTTTTCTTCTAATTAAGAATTGGACCCAATAAATTAAGTGTATTTTAAATCACAAGGCATTTTCTGTTAAAGCACTTTTTTTTTAAATATTAATTATTTTCAAACTTATATCTCGCTTATGGTTAGTCCTACATAAAAAATGCAAATAACTATTTTGTAGGAAATTTTATCAGCTTTAATTTTAGTAAAAAGATAAAAATTGATAGGAGTAACTGTTTTCGAAATATAAGCAAGAAACTGTTACCTTAATTAAGCGCTTGCATATAAGCAAATTTAGTAATATTAGTATTATTATTATTAATGTTATTGTTATTAATATGACGACTAAAAACGACTCTCAAGACTTTGGTGACTTTTATGTCTTCTCCTTTTTCCTCTACTAAAGTGTTAGTCTTAATTAATTTAGTTTAGTTTCGGTTTTTCAAACATTTTATTTTAAAGCAAATTTTTGTTAAAGATTATTTATATCCAACTCTATAACGCGCTTATGGTTGGTCCTACAAGAAAAATGCAAATAACTATTTTGTAGGAAATTTTATCAGCTTGAATTTTGAAAAAATGTTAAAAATTAATAGGAGTAACTGTTTTCGAGATATAAGCAAGAAACTGTTACCTTAATTAAGCGCTTGCATATAAACAAATTTAGTACTATTAGTATTATTATTATTAATGTTATTGTTATTAATATGACGACTAAAAACGACTCTCAAGACTTTGGTGACTTTTATGTCACCTCCTTTTTCTTCTAATAAAGTATTGGACCCATAAAATTAAGTGTATTTTAAATCACAAGACATTTCCTGTTAAAGCACTTTTTTTTTAAATATTAATTATTTTCAAACTTATATCTCGCTTATGGTTAGTCCTACATGAAAAATGCAAATAACTATTTTGTAGGAAATTTTATCAGCTTTAATTTTAGTTAAAAGATAAAAATTGATAGAAGTAACTGTTTTCGAGATATAAGCAAGAAACCAAAAAACTGTTACCTTAATTAAGCGTTTTCATATAAGCAAATTTAGTACTATTTGTATTATTATTATTAATGTTATTGTTATTAATATGACGACCAAAAACGACTCTGAAGACTTTGGTGACTTTTATGTCTTCTCCTTTTTCCTATACTAAAGTGTTAGACTCAATTAATTTAGTTTAATTTAGGTTTTTCAAACATTTTATTTTAAAGCAAATTTTTGTTAAAGATTATTTATATCCAACTCTATAACTCGCTTATGGTTGGTCTTACAAAAGAAATGCAAATAACTATTTTGTAGGAAATTTTATCAGCTTTAATTTTGAAAAAAAGATAAAAATTGATAGGAGTAATTGTTTTCGAGATATAAGCAAAAAACCAAAGTGAAAACTGTTACAGTTACTGAACAAAAATGTAATTCAGTTTTCAATGTTTGAGACGAAGACGAAAATGCATCATTTAAAAACGACTCTGAATACTTCAGTGACTTTTATGTCACCTCCTTTTTCTTCCAATAAAGTATTAGACCCAATAAATTAAGTGTATTTTAAATCACAAGACATTTTCTGTTAATGCACTTTTTTTTTAAATATTAATTATTTTCAAACTTATATCTCGCTTATGGTTAGTCCTACATGAAAAATGCAAATAACTATTTTGTAGGAAATTTTATCAGCTTTAATTTTAGTAAAAAGATAAAAATTGATAGGAGTAACTGTTTTCGAGATATAAGCAAGAAACCAAAAAACTGTTACCTTAATTAAGCGTTTGCATATAAGAAAATTTAGTACTATTAGTATTATTATTATTAATGTTATTGTTATTAATATGACGATTAAAAACGACTCTGAAGACTTTGGTGACTTTTACGTCGCCTCCTTTTTCCTCTACTAAAGTGTTAGACCCAATTAATTTAGTTTAATTTCGGTTTTTCAAACATTTTATTTTAAAGCAAATTTTTGTTAAATATTATTTATATCCAACTCTATAACTCGCTTATGGTTGGTCCTACAAGAAAAATGCAAATAACTATTTTGTAGGAAATTTTATCAGCTTTAATTTTAAAAGAAAGATAAAAATTGATAGGAGTAACTGTTTTCGAGATATAAGCAAAAAACCAATATGAAAACTGTAACTGTTACTGAACAAAAATGTAATTCAGTTTTCAATGTTTGAGACGATGACAAAAATGCAGCATTTAAAAACGACTCTGAAGACTTCAGTGACTTTTATGTCACCTCCTTTTCCTTCTAATAAAGTATTGGACCCAATAAATTAAGTGTATTTTAAATCACAAGGCATTTTCTGTTAAAGCACATTTGTTTTAAATATTAATTATTTTCAAACTTATATCTCGCTTATGGTTAGTCCTACATAAAAAATGCAAATAACTAATTTGTAGGAAATTTTATCAGCTTTAATTTTAGTAAAAAGATAAAAATTGATAGGAGTAACTGTTTTCGAGATATAAACAAGAAACCACAAAACTGTTACCTTAATTAAGCGCTTGCATATAAGCAAATTTAGTACTATTAGTATTATTATTATTAATGTTATTGTTATTAATATGACGACTAAAGACGACTCTGAAACCTTTAGTGACTTTTGTGTCTTCTCCTTTTTCCTCTACTAAAGTGTTAGACACAATTAATTTAGTTTAATTTCGGTTTTTCAAACATTTTATTTTAAAGCAAATTTTTGTTAAATATTATTTATATCCAACTCTATAACTTGCTTATGCTTGTTTCTACAAGAAAAATGTAAATAACTATATTAGTGTTTTCGAGATATAAGCAAAAAACCAATAAGAAAACTATAACTGTTACTGAACAAAAATGTAATTCAGTTTTCAATGTTTGAGACGAAGACGAAAATGCAGCATTTAAAGTCGACTCTGAAGACTTCAGTGACTTATATGTCACCTCCTTTTTCTTCTAATAAAGTATTGGACCTAATAAATTAAGTGTATTTTAAATCACTAAACATTTTCTGTTAAAGCACTTTTTTTTAAATATTAATTATTTTCAAACTTATATCTCGCTTATGGTTAGTCCTACATGAAAAATGCAAATAACTATTTTGTAGGAAATTTTATCAGCTTTAATTTTAGTAAAAAGATAAAAATTGATAGGAGTAACTGTTTTCGAGATATAAGCAAGAAACCAAAAAACTGTTACCATAATTAAGAGTTTGCATATAAGAAAATTTAGTACTATTAGTATTATTATTATTAATGTTATTGTTATTAATATGACGACTAAAGACGACTCTGAAACATTTAGTGACTTTTATGTCTTCTCCTTTTTCCTCTACTAAAGTGGAAGACACAATTAATTTAGTTTAATTCCGGTTTTTCAAGCATTTTTTTAAAGCAAATTTTTGTTAAATATTATTTATATCCAACTCTATAACTCGTTTATACTTGATCCTACAAGAAAAATGTAAATAACTATTTTGTTGGAAATTTTATCAGCTTTAATTTTGGAAGAAAGATAAAATTTGATAGGAGTAACTGTTTTCAAGATATAAGCAAAAAACCAATAAAAAAACTGTAACTGTTACTGAACAAAAATGTAATTCAGTTTTCAATGTTTGAGACAAAGACGAAAATGCAGCATTTAAAGTCGACTCTGAAGACTTCAGTGACTTATATGTCACCTCCTTTTTCTTCTAATAAAGTATTGGACCTAATAAATTAAGTGTATTTTAAATCACTAAACATTTTCTGTTAAAGCACTATTTTTTAAATATTAATTATTTTCAAACTTATATCACGCTTATGGTTAGTTCTACATGAAAAATGCAAATAACTATTTTGTAGGAAATTTTATCAGCTTTAATTTTAGTAAAAAGATAAAAATTGATAGGAGTAACTGTTTTCGAGATATAAGCAAGAAACCAAAAAACTGTTACCTTAATTAAGCGCTTGCATATAAGCAAATTTAGTACTAAAAACAACTCTGAAGACTTTGGTGACTTTTATGTCTTCTCCTTTTTCCTCTACTAAAGTGTTAGACCCAATTAATTTAGTTTAATATCGGTTTTTCAAACATTTTATTTTAAGCAAATTTTTGTTAAAGATTATTTATATCCAACTCTATAACTCGCTTATGGTTGGTCCTACAAAAAAATGTAAATAACTAGTTTGTAGGAAATTTTATCAGCTTTAATGTTGAAAAAAAGATAAAAATTGATAGGAGTAACTGTTTTCGAGATATAAGCAAGAAACCAAAAAACTGTTATCTTAATTAAGCGCTTGCATATAAGCAAATTTAGTATTAAAAACAACTCTGAAGACTTTAGTGACTTTTATGTCTTCTCCTTTTTCGTCTACTAAAGTGTTAGACCCAATTAATTTAGTTTAATATCGGTTTTTCAAACATTTTATTTTAAGCAAATTTTTGTTAAAGATTATTTATATCCAACTCTATAACTCGCTTATGGTTGGTCCTACAAAAAAATGTAAATAACTAGTTTGTAGGAAATTTTATCAGCTTTAATTTTGAAAAAAAAGATAAAAATTGATAGGAGTAACTGTTTTCGAGATATAAGCAAGAAACCAAAAAACTGTTATCTTAATTAAGCGCTTGCATATAAGCAAATTTAGTATTAAAAACAACTCTGAAGACTTTAGTGACTTTTATGTCTTCTCCTTTTTCCTCTACTAAAGTGTTAGACTCAATTAATTTAGTTTAATTTCGGTTTTTCAAACATTTTATTTTAAAGCAAATTTTTGTTAAAGATTATTTATATCCAACTCTATAACTCGCTTATGGTTGGTCCAACAAAAAAATGCAAACAACTATTTTGTAGAAAATTTTATCAGCTTTAATTTTGAAAAAGAGATAAAAATTGATAGGAGTAACTGTTTTCGAGATATAAGCAAGAAACCAAAAAACTGTTACCATAATTAAGCGTTTGCATATAAGCAAATTTAGTACTATTAGTATTATTATTATTAATGTTATTGTTATTAATATGGCGACTAAAGAAGACTCTGAAACATTTAGTGACTTTTATGTCTTCTCCTTTTTCCTCTACTAAAGTGTTAGACACAATTAATTTAGTTTAATTCCGGTTTTTCAAGCATTTTATTTTAAAGCAAATTTTTGTTAAATATTATTTATATCCAACTCTATAACTCGTTTATGCTTGGTCCTACAAGAAAAATGCAAATAACTATTTTGTTGGAAATTTTATCAGCTTTAATTTTGGAAGACTGATAAAATTTGATAGAAGTAACTGTTTTCGAGATATAAGCAAAAAATCAATAAGAAAACTGTAACTGTTACTGAACAAAAATGTAATTCAGTTTTCAATGTTTGAGACGAAGACGAAAATGCAGCATTTTCTGTCACCTCCTTTTTCTTCTAATTAAGTATTGGACCCAATAAATTAAGTGTATTTTAAATCACAAGGCATTTTCTGTTAAAGCACTTTTTTTTTAAATATTAATTATTTTCAAACTTATATCTCGCTTATGGTTAGTCCTACATAAAAAATGCAAATAACTATTTTGTAGGAAATTTTATCAGCTTTAATTTTAGTAAAAAGATAAAAATTGATAGGAGTAACTGTTTTCGAAATATAAGCAAGAAACTGTTACCTTAATTAAGCGCTTGCATATAAGCAAATTTAGTAATATTAGTATTATTATTATTAATGTTATTGTTATTAATATGACGACTAAAAACGACTCTCAAGACTTTGGTGACTTTTATGTCTTCTCCTTTTTCCTCTACTAAAGTGTTAGTCTTAATTAATTTAGTTTAGTTTCGGTTTTTCAAACATTTTATTTTAAAGCAAATTTTTGTTAAAGATTATTTATATCCAACTCTATAACGCGCTTATGGTTGGTCCTACAAGAAAAATGCAAATAACTATTTTGTAGGAAATTTTATCAGCTTGAATTTTGAAAAAAAGTTAAAAATTGATAGAAGTAACTGTTTTCGAGATATAAGCAAGAAACTGTTACCTTAATTAAGCGCTTGCATATAAACAAATTTAGTACTATTAGTATTATTATTATTAATGTTATTGTTATTAATATGACGACTAAAAACGACTCTCAAGACTTTGGTGACTTTTATGTCACCTCCTTTTTCTTCTAATAAAGTATTGGACCCATAAAATTAAGTGTATTTTAAATCACAAGACATTTCCTGTTAAAGCACTTTTTTTTTAAATATTAATTATTTTCAAACTTATATCTCGCTTATGGTTAGTCCTACATGAAAAATGCAAATAACTATTTTGTAGGAAATTTTATCAGCTTTAATTTTAGTTAAAAGATAAAAATTGATAGAAGTAACTGTTTTCGAGATATAAGCAAGAAACCAAAAAACTGTTACCTTAATTAAGCGTTTTCATATAAGCAAATTTAGTACTATTTGTATTATTATTATTAATGTTATTGTTATTAATATGACGACCAAAAACGACTCTGAAGACTTTGGTGACTTTTATGTCTTCTCCTTTTTCCTATACTAAAGTGTTAGACTCAATTAATTTAGTTTAATTTAGGTTTTTCAAACATTTTATTTTAAAGCAAATTTTTGTTAAAGATTATTTATATCCAACTCTATAACTCGCTTATGGTTGGTCTTACAAAAGAAATGCAAATAACTATTTTGTAGGAAATTTTATCAGCTTTAATTTTGAAAAAAAGATAAAAATTGATAGGAGTAATTGTTTTCGAGATATAAGCAAAAAACCAAAGTGAAAACTGTTACAGTTACTGAACAAAAATGTAATTCAGTTTTCAATGTTTGAGACGAAGACGAAAATGCATCATTTAAAAACGACTCTGAATACTTCAGTGACTTTTACGTCACCTCCTTTTTCTTCCAATAAAGTATTAGACCCAATAAATTAAGTGTATTTTAAATCACAAGACATTTTCTGTTAATGCACTTTTTTTTTAAATATTAATTATTTTCAAACTTATATCTCGCTTATGGTTAGTCCTACATGAAAAATGCAAATAACTATTTTGTAGGAAATTTTATCAGCTTTAATTTTAGTAAAAAGATAAAAATTGATAGGAGTAACTGTTTTTGAGATATAAGCAAGAAACCAAAAAACTGTTACCTTAATTAAGCGTTTGCATATAAGAAAATTTAGTACTATTAGTATTATTATTATTAATGTTATTGTTATTAATATGACGATTAAAAACGACTCTGAAGACTTTGGTGACTTTTACGTCGCCTCCTTTTTCCTCTACTAAAGTGTTAGACCCAATTAATTTAGTTTAATTTCGGTTTTTCAAACATTTTATTTTAAAGCAAATTTTTGTTAAATATTATTTATATCCAACTCTATAACTCGCTTATGGTTGGTCCTACAAGAAAAATGCAAATAACTATTTTGTAGGAAATTTTATCAGCTTTAATTTTAAAAAAAAGATAAAAATTGATAGGAGTAACTGTTTTCGAGATATAAGCAAAAAACCAATATGAAAACTGTAACTGTTACTGAACAAAAATGTAATTCAGTTTTCAATGTTTGAGACGATGACAAAAATGCAGCATTTAAAAACGACTCTGAAGACTTCAGTGACTTTTATGTCACCTCCTTTTCCTTCTAATAAAGTATTGGACCCAATAAATTAAGTGTATTTTAAATCACAAGGCATTTTCTGTTAAAGCACATTTGTTTTAAATATTAATTATTTTCAAACTTATATCTCGCTTATGGTTAGTCCTACATAAAAAATGCAAATAACTAATTTGTAGGAAATTTTATCAGCTTTAATTTTAGTAAAAAGATAAAAATTGATAGGAGTAACTGTTTTCGAGATATAAACAAGAAACCACAAAACTGTTACCTTAATTAAGCGCTTGCATATAAGCAAATTTAGTACTATTAGTATTATTATTATTAATGTTATTGTTATTAATATGACGACTAAAGACGACTCTGAAACCTTTAGTGACTTTTGTGTCTTCTCCTTTTTCCTCTACTAAAGTGTTAGACACAATTAATTTAGTTTAATTTCGGTTTTTCAAACATTTTATTTTAAAGCAAATTTTTGTTAAATATTATTTATATCCAACTCTATAACTTGCTTATGCTTGTTTCTACAAGAAAAATGTAAATAACTATATTAGTGTTTTCGAGATATAAGCAAAAAACCAATAAGAAAACTATAACTGTTACTGAACAAAAATGTAATTCAGTTTTCAATGTTTGAGACGAAGACGAAAATGCAGCATTTAAAGTCGACTCTGAAGACTTCAGTGACTTATATGTCACCTCCTTTTTCTTCTAATAAAGTATTGGACCTAATAAATTAAGTGTATTTTAAATCACTAAACATTTTCTGTTAAAGCACTTTTTTTTAAATATTAATTATTTTCAAACTTATATCTCGCTTATGGTTAGTCCTACATGAAAAATGCAAATAACTATTTTGTAGGAAATTTTATCAGCTTTAATTTTAGTAAAAAGATAAAAATTGATAGGAGTAACTGTTTTCGAGATATAAGCAAGAAACCAAAAAACTGTTACCATAATTAAGAGTTTGCATATAAGAAAATTTAGTACTATTAGTATTATTATTATTAATGTTATTGTTATTAATATGACGACTAAAGACGACTCTGAAACATTTAGTGACTTTTATGTCTTCTCCTTTTTCCTCTACTAAAGTGGAAGACACAATTAATTTAGTTTAATTCCGGTTTTTCAAGCATTTTTTTAAAGCAAATTTTTGTTAAATATTATTTATATCCAACTCTATAACTCGTTTATACTTGATCCTACAAGAAAAATGTAAATAACTATTTTGTTGGAAATTTTATCAGCTTTAATTTTGGAAGAAAGATAAAATTTGATAGGAGTAACTGTTTTCAAGATATAAGCAAAAAACCAATAAGAAAACTGTAACTGTTACTGAACAAAAATGTAATTCAGTTTTCAATGTTTGAGACAAAGACGAAAATGCAGCATTTAAAGTCGACTCTGAAGACTTCAGTGACTTATATGTCACCTCCTTTTTCTTCTAATAAAGTATTGGACCTAATAAATTAAGTGTATTTTAAATCACTAAACATTTTCTGTTAAAGCACTATTTTTTAAATATTAATTATTTTCAAACTTATATCTCGCTTATGGTTAGTCCTACATGAAAAATGCAAATAACTATTTTGTAGGAAATTTTATCAGCTTTAATTTTAGTAAAAAGATAAAAATTGATAGGAGTAACTGTTTTCGAGATATAAGCAAGAAACCAAAAAACTGTTACCTTAATTAAGCGTTTGCATATAAGCAAATTTAGTACTATTAGTATTATTATTAATGTTATTGTTATTAATATGACGACTAAAGACGACTTTGAAACCTTTAGAGACTTTTATGTCTTCTCCTTTTTCCTCCACTAAAGTGTTAGACACAATTAATTTAGTTTAATTTCAGTTTTTCAAACATTTTATTTTAAAGCAAATTTTTGTTAGATATTATTTATATCCATCTCTATAACTCACTTATGCTTGGTCCTACAAGAAAAATGCAAATATCTACTTTGTTGGAAATTTTATCAGCTTTAATTTTGAAAGAAAGATAAAATTTGATAGGTGTAACTGTTTTCGAGATTTAAGCAAAAAACCAAGAAGAAAACTGTAACTGTTACTGAACAAAAATGTAATTCAGTTTTCAATGTTTGAGACGATGACAAAAATGCAGCATTTAAAAACGACTCTGAAGACTTCAGTGACTTTTATGTCACCTCCTTTTTCTTCTAATAAAGTATTGGACCCAATAAATTAAGTGTATTTTAAATCACAAGGCATTTTCTGTTAAAGCACATTTGTTTTAAATATTAATTATTTTCAAACTTATATCTCGCTTATGGTTAGTCCTACATGAAAAATGCAAATAACTATTTTGTAGGAAATTTTATCAGCTTTAATTTTAGTAAAAAGATAAAAATTGATAGGAGTAACTGTTTTCGAGATATAAGCAAGAAACCAAAAAACTGTTACCTTAATTAAGCGTTTGCATATAAGAAAATTTAGTACTATTAATATTATTATTATTAATGTTATTGTTATTAATATGACGACTAAAGACGACTCTGAAACATTTAGTGACTTTTATGTCTTCTCCTTTTTCTTCTACTAAAGTGGAAGACACAATTAATTTAGTTTAATTCCGGTTTTTCAAGCATTTTATTTTAAAGCAAATTTTTGTTAAATATTATTTATATCCAACTCTATAACTCGTTTATACTTGGTTCTACAAGAAAAATGTAAATAACTATTTTGTTAGAAATTTTATCAGCTTTAATTTTGGAAGAAAGATAAAATTTGATAGGAGTAATTGTTTTCAAGATATAAGCAAAAAACCAATAAGAAAACTGTAACTGTTACTGAACAAAAATGTAATTCAGTTTTCAATGTTTGAGACAAAGACGAAAATGCAGCATTTAAAATCGACTCTGAAGACTTCAGTGACTTTTATGTCACCTCCTTTTTCTTCCAATAAAGTATTAGACCCAATAAATTAAGTGTATTTTAAATCACAAGACATTTTCTGTTAATGCACTTTTTTTTAATATTAATTATTTTCAAACTTATATCTCGCTTATGGTTAGTCCTACATGAAAAATGCAAATAACTATTTTGTAGGAAATTTTATCAGCTTTAATTTTAGTAAAAAGATAAAAATTGATAGGAGTAACTGTTTTCGAGATATAAGCAAGAAACCAAAAAACTGTTACCTTAATTAAGCGTTTGCATATAAGAAAATTTAGTACTAATAGTATTATTATTATTAATGTTATTGTTATTAATATGACGATTAAAAACGACTCTGAAGACTTTGGTGACTTTTACGTCGCCTCCTTTTTCCTCTACTAAAGTGTTAGACCCAATTAATTTAGTTTAATTTCGGTTTTTCAAACATTTTATTTTAAAGCAAATTTTTGTTAAATATTATTTATATCCAACTCTATAACTCGCTTATGGTTGGTCCTACAAGAAAAATGCAAATAACTATTTTGTAGGAAATTTTATCAGCTTTAATTTTAAAAGAAAGATAAAAATTGATAGGAGTAACTGTTTTCGAGATATAAGCAAAAAACCAATATGAAAACTGTAACTGTTACTGAACAAAAATGTAATTCAGTTTTCAATGTTTGAGACGATGACAAAAATGCAGCATTTAAAAACGACTCTGAAGACTTCAGTGACTTTTATGTCACCTCCTTTTCCTTCTAATAAAGTATTGGACCCAATAAATTAAGTGTATTTTAAATCACAAGGCATTTTCTGTTAAAGCACATTTGTTTTAAATATTAATTATTTTCAAACTTATATCTCGCTTATGGTTAGTCCTACATAAAAAATGCAAATAACTAATTTGTAGGAAATTTTATCAGCTTTAATTTTAGTAAAAAGATAAAAATTGATAGGAGTAACTGTTTTCGAGATATAAACAAGAAACCACAAAACTGTTACCTTAATTAAGCGCTTGCATATAAGCAAATTTAGTACTATTAGTATTATTTTATTGATGTTATTGTTATTAATATGACGACTAAAAACGACTCTGAAGACTTTGGTGACTTTTATGTCTTCTTCTTTTTCCTATACTAAAGTGTTAGACTCAATTAATTTAGTTTAATTTCGGTTTTTCAA
Source organism: Tribolium castaneum (assembly GCF_031307605.1). NCBI lineage: Eukaryota > Metazoa > Arthropoda > Insecta > Coleoptera > Tenebrionidae > Tribolium > Tribolium castaneum. The sequence continues at coordinate 19,292,017 of NC_087397.1, forward strand.
ACATTTTATTTTAAGCAAATTTTTGTTAAAGATTATTTATATCCAACTCTATAACTCGCTTATGGTTGGTCTTACAAAAGAAATGCAATTAACTATTTTGTAGGAAATTTTCTCAGCTTTAATTTTGAAAGAAAGGTAAAAATTGATAGGAGTAATTGTTTTCGAGATATAAGCAAAAAACCAAAGTGAAAACTGTTACAGTTACTGAACAAAAATGTTATTCAGTTTTCAATGTTTGAGACGAAGACGAAAATGCAGCATTTAAAAACACTCTGAAGACTTCAGCGACTTTTATGTCACCTCCTTTTTCTTCTAATAAAGTATTTGACCCAATAAATTAAGTGTATTTTAAATATCAAGACATTTTCTGTTAAAGCACTTTTTTTTTAAATATTAATAATTTTTAAACTTATATCTCGCTTATGGTTAGTCTTATATGAAAAATGCAAATAACTATTTTGTAGGAAATTTTATCAGCTTTAATTTTAGTAAAAAGATAAAAATTGATATTAGTAACTGTTTTCGAGATATAAGCATGAAACCAAAAAACTGTTACCTTAATTAAGCGTTTGCATGTAAGCAAATTTGGTACTATTAGTATTATTATTATTAATGTTATTGTTATTAATATGACGATTAAAGACGACTCTGAAACCTTTAGTGACTTTTATGTCTTCTCCTTTTTCCTCCACTAAAGTGTTAAACACAATTAATTTAGTTTAATTTTAGTTTTTCAAACATTTTATTTTAAAGCAAGTTTTTGTTAAATATTATTTATATCCAACTCTATAACTCGCTTATGGTTGGTCCTACAAGAAAAATGCAAATAACTATTTTGTAGGAAATTTTATCAGCTTTAATTTTGAAAGAAAGATAAAAATTGATAGGAGTAACTGTTTTCGAGATATAAGCAAAAAACCAATAAGAAAACTGTAACTGTTACTGAACAAAAATGTAATTCAGATTTCAATTTTTGAGACGAAGACGAAAATGCAGCATTTAAAATCGACTCTGAAGACTTCAGTGACTTATATGTCACCTCCTTTTTCTTCTAATAAAGTATTGGACCTAATAAATTAAGTGTATTTTAAATCACAAAACATTTTCAGTTAAAGCACTTTTTTTTAAATATCAATTATTTTCAAACTTATATCTCGCTTATGGTTAGTCCTACATGAAAAATGCAAATAACTATTTTGTAGGAAATTTTATCAGCTTTAATTTTAGTAAAAAGATAAAAATTGATAGAAGTAACTGTTTTCGAGATATAAGCAAGAAACTGTTACCATAATTAAGCGCTTGCATATAAGCAAATTTAGTACTATTAGTATTATTATTATTAATGTTATTGTTATTAATATGACGACTAAAGACGACTCTGAAACCATTAGTGACTTTTATGTCTTCTCCTTTTTCCTCTACTAAAGTGTTAGACACAATTAATTTAGTTTAATTTTAGTTTTTCAAACATTTTATTTTAAAGCAAGTTTTTGTTAAATATTATTTATATCCAACTCTATAACTCGCTTATGGTTGGTCCTACAAGAAAAATGCAAATAACTATTTTGTAAGAAATTTTATCAGCTTTAATCTTGAAAGAAAGATAAAAATTGATAGGAGTAACTGTTTTCGAGATATAAGCAAGAAACCAATAAGAAAACTGTAACTGTTACTGAACAAAAATGTAATTCAGTTTTCAATGTTTGAGATGAAGACGAAAATGCAGCATTTAAAATCGACTCTGAAGACTTCAGTGACTTTTATGTCACCTCCTTTTTCTTCTAATAAAGTATTGGACTCATTAAATTAAGTGTATTTTAAATCACAAGACATTTTCTGTTAAAGCACTTTTTTTTAAATATTAATTATTTTCAAACTTATATCTCGCTTATGGTTAGTCCTACATAAAAAATGCAAGATATTATTTTGTAGGAAATTTTATCAGCTTTAATTTTAGTAAAACGATAAAAATTGATAGGAGTAACTGTTTTCGAGATATAAGCAAGAAACCAAAAAACTGTTACCTTAATTAAGCGTTTGCATATAAGAAAATTTAGTACTATTAATATTATTATTATTAATGTTATTGTTATTAATATGACGACTAAAGACGACTCTGAAACATTTAGTGACTTTTATGTCTTCTCCTTTTTCCTCTACTAAAGTGGAAGACACAATTAATTTAGTTTAATTCCGGTTTTTCAAGCATTTTTTTAAAGCAAATTTTTGTTAAATATTATTTATATCCAACTCTATAACTCGTTTATACTTGGTCCTACAAGAAAAATGTAAATAACTATTTTGTTGGAAATTTTATCAGCTTTAATTTTGGAAGAAAGATAAAATTTGATAGGAGTAACTGTTTTCAAGATATAAGCAAAAAACCAATAAGAAAACTGTAACTGTTACTGAACAAAAATGTAATTCAGTTTTCAATGTTTGAGACAAAGACGAAAATGCAGCATTTAAAAACGACTCTGAAGACTTTTTAATGCAAGCGCTTAATTAAGGTAACAGTTTTTTGGTTTCTTGCTTATATCTCGAAAACAGTTACTCCTATCAATTTTTATCTTTTTACTAAAATTAAAGCTGATAAAATTTCCTACAAAATAGTTATTTGCATTTTTCATGTAGGACTAACCATAAGCGAGATATAAGTTTGAAAATAATTAATATTTAAAAAAAAAGTGCATTAACAGAAAATGTCTTGTGATTTAAAATACACTTAATTTATTGGGTTTAATACTTTATTAGAAGAAAAAGGAGGTGACATAAAAGTCACTGAAGTCTTCAGAGTAGATTTTAAATGCTGCATTTTCGTCTTTGTCTCAAACATTGAAAATTGAATTACATTTTTGTTCAGTAACAGTTACAGTTTTCTTATTGGTTTTTTGCTTATATCTTGAAAACAGTTACTCCTATCAAATTTTATCTTTCTTCCAGAATTAAAGCTGATAAAATTTCCAACAAAATAGTTATTTACATTTTTCTTGTAGGACCAAGTATAAACGAGTTATAGAGTTGGATATAAATAATATTTAACAAAAATTTGCTTTAAAATAAAATGCTTGAAAAACCGGAATTAAACTAAATTAATTGTGTCTTCCACTTTAGTAGAGGAAAAAGGAGAAGACATAAAAGTCACTAAATGTTTCAGAGTCGTCTTTAGTCGTCATATTAATAACAATAACATTAATAATAATAATACTAATAGTACTAAATTTTCTTATATGCAAACGCTTAATTAAGGTAACAGTTTTTTGGTTTCTTGCTTATATCTCGAAAACAGTTACTCCTATCAATTTTTATCTTTTTACTAAAATTAAAGCTGATAAAATTTCCTACAAAATAGTTATTTGCATTTTTCATGTAGGACTAACCATAAGCGAGATATAAGTTTGAAAATAATTAATATTTAAAAAAAAGTGCTTTAACAGAAAATGTTTAGTGATTTAAAATACACTTAATTTATTAGGTCCAATACTTTATTAGAAGAAAAAGGAGGTGACATATAAGTCACTGAAGTTTTCAGAGTCGACTTTAAATGCTGCATTTTCGTCTTCGTCTCAAACATTGAAAACTGAATTACATTTTTGTTCAGTAACAGTTACAGTTTTCATATTGGTTTTTTGCTTATATCTCGAAAACAGTTACTCCTATCAATTTTTATCTTTCTTTTAAAATTAAAGCTGATAAAATTTCCTACAAAATAGTTATTTGCATTTTTCTTGTAGGACCAACCATAAGCGAGTTATAGAGTTGGATATAAATAATATTTAACAAAAACTTTCTTTAAAATAAAATGTTTGAAAAACTAAAATTAAACTAAATTAATTGTGTCTAACACTTTAGTAGAGGAAAAAGGAGAAGACATAAAAGTCACTAAAGGTTTCAGAGTCGTCTTTAATCGTCATATTAATAACAATAACATTAATAATAATAATACTAATAGTACTAAATTTGCTTACATGCAAACGCTTAATTAAGGTAACAGTTTTTTGGTTTCTTGCTTATATCTCAAAAACAGTTACTTATATCAATTTTTATTTTTTTACAAACATTAAAGCTGATAAAATTTCCTACAAAATAATTATTTGAATTTTTCATGTAAGACTAACCATAAGCGAGATATAAGTTTAAAAATTATTAATATTTAAAAAAAAAGTGCTTTAACAGAAAATGCCTTGTGATTTAAAATACACTTAATTTATTGGGTCCACTACTTTATTAGAAGAAAAAGGAGGGGACATAAAAGTCGCTGAAGTCTTCAGAGTCGATTTTAAATGCTGCATTTTCGTCTTCGTCTCAAACATTGAAAACTGAATTACATTTTTGTTCAGTAACTGTAACAGTTTTCACTTTGGTTTTTTGCTTATATCTCGAAAACAATTACTCCAATCAATTTTTATCTATCTTTCAAAATTAAAGCTGATAAAATTTCCAACAAAATAGTTATTTACATTTTTCTTGTAGGACCAAGTATAAACGAGTTATAGAGTTGGATATAAATAATATTTAACAAAAATTTGCTTTACAATAAAATGCTTGAAAAACCGGAATTAAACTAAATTAATTGTGTCTAACACTTTAGTAGAGGAAAAAGGAGAAAACATAAAAGTCACTAAATGTTTGAGAGTCGTCTTTAGTCGTCATATTAATAACAATAACATTAATAATAATAATACTAATAGTACTAAATTTGCTTATATGCAAACGCTTAATTAAGGTAACAGTTTTTTGGTTTCTTGCTTATATCTCGAAAACAGTTACTCCTATCAATTTTTATCTTTTTTTCAGAATTAAAGCTGATAAATTTTTCTACAAAATAGTTATTTGCATTTTTTTGTAGGACCAACCATAAGCGAGTTATAGAGTTGGATATAAATAATCTTTAACAAAAATTTGCTTTAAAATAAAATGTTTGAAAAACCGATATTAAACTAAATTAATTTGGTCTAACACATTAGTAGAGGAAAAAGAAGAAGACATAAAAGTCACCAAAGTCTTCAGAGTTGTTTTTAGTACAAAATTTGCTTATAAGCAAACGCTTAATTAAGGTAACAGTTTTTTGGTTTCTTGTTTATATCTCGAAAACAGTTACTCCTATCAATTTTTATCGTTTTACTAAAATTAAAGCTGATAAAATTTCCTACAAAATAATATCTTGCATTTTTTATGTAGGACTAACCATAAGCGAGATATAAGTTTGAAAATAATTAATATTTAAAAAAAAGTGCTTTAACAGAAAATGTCTTGTGATTTAAAATACACTTAATTTAATGAGTCCAATACTTTATTAGAAGAAAAAGGAGGTGACATAAAAGTCACTGAAGTCTTCAGAGTCGATTTTAAATGCTGCATTTTCGTCTTCATCTCAAACATTGAAAACTGAATTACATTTTTGTTCAGTAACAGTTACAGTTTTCTTATTGGTTTCTTGCTTATATCTCGAAAACAGTTACTTCTATCAATTTTTATCTTTCTTTCAAGATTAAAGCTGATAAAATTTCTTACAAAATAGTTATTTGCATTTTTCTTGTAGGACCAACCATAAGCGAGTTATAGAGTTGGATATAAATAATATTTAACAAAAATTTGCTTTAAAATAAAATGTTTGAAAAACTAAAATTAAACTAAATTAATTGTGTCTAACACTTTAGTAGAGGAAAAAGGAGAAGACATAAAAGTCACTAATGGTTTCAAAGTCGTCTTTAGTCGTCATATTAATAACAATAACAATAATAATAATAATACTAATAGTACTAAATTTGCTTATATGCAAGCGCTTAATTAAGGTAACAGTTTCTTGCTTATATCTCGAAAACAGTTACTTCTATCAATTTTTATCTTTTTACTAAAATTAAAGCTGATAAAATTTCCTACAAAATAGTTATTTGCATTTTTCATGTAGGACTAACCATAAGCGAGATATAAGTTTGAAAATAATTGATATTTAAAAAAAAGTGCTTTAACAGAAAATGTTTTGTGATTTAAAATACACTTAATTTATTAGGTCCAATACTTTATTAGAAGAAAAAGGAGGTGACATATAAGTCACTGAAGTCTTCAGAGTCGATTTTAAATGCTGCATTTTCGTCTTCGTCTCAAACATTGAAAACTGGATTACATTTTTGTTCAGTAACAGTTACAGTTTTCTTATTGGTTTTTTGCTTATATCTCGAAAACAATTACTCCTATCAATTTTTATCTTTCTTTCAAAATTAAAGCTGATAAAATTTCCTACAAAATAGTTAATTGCATTTCTTTTGTAAGACCAACCATAAGCGAGTTATAGAGTTAGATATAAATAATCTTTAACAAAAATTTGCTTAAAATAAAATGTTTGAAAAACCGAAATTAAACTAAATTAATTGAGTCTAACACTTTAGTATAGGAAAAAGGAAAAGACATAAAAGTCACCAAAGTCTTCAGAGTCGTTTTTAGTCGTCATATTAATAACAATAACATCAATAAAATAATACTAATAGTACTAAATTTGCTTATATGCAAGCGCTTAATTAAGGTAACAGTTTTGTGGTTTCTTGTTTATAACTCGAAAACAGTTACTCCTATCAATTTTTATCTTTTTACTAAAATTAAAGCTGATAAAATTTCCTACAAATTAGTTATTTGCATTTTTTATGTAGGACTAACCATAAGCGAGATATAAGTTTGAAAATAATTAATATTTAAAACAAATGTGCTTTAACAGAAAATGCCTTGTGATTTAAAATACACTTAATTTATTGGGTCCAATACTTTATTAGAAGAAAAAGGAGGTGACATAAAAGTCACTGAAGTTTTCAGAGTCGTTTTTAAATGCTGCATTTTTGTCATCGTCTCAAACATTGAAAACTGAATTACATTTTTGTTCAGTAACAGTTACAGTTTTCTTCTTGGTTTTTTGCTTAAATCTCGAAAACAGTTACACCTATCAAATTTATCTTTCTTTCAAAATTAAAGCTGATAAAATTTCCAACAAAGTAGATATTTGCATTTTTCTTGTAGGACCAAGCATAAGTGAGTTATAGAGATGGATATAAATAATATCTAACAAAAATTTGCTTTAAAATAAAATGTTTGAAAAACTGAAATTAAACTAAATTAATTGTGTCTAACACTTTAGTGGACGAAAAAGGAGAAGACATAAAAGTCTCTAAAGGTTTCAAAGTCGTCTTTAGTCGTCATATTAATAACAATAACATTAATAATAATACTAATAGTACTAAATTTGCTTATATGTAAACGCTTAATTAAGGTAACAATTTTTTTGGTTTCTTGCTTATATCTCGAAAACAGTTACTCCTATCAATTTTTATCTTTTTATCAAAATTAAAGCTGATAAAATTTCCCACAAAATAGTTAATTGCATTTTTTTGTAGGACCAACCATAAGCGAGTTATAGAGTTGAATATAAATAATCTTTAACAAAAATTTGTTTTAAAATAAAATGTTTGAAAAACCGATATTAAACTAAATTAATTGGGTCTAACACTTTAGTAGAGGAAAAAGGAGAAGACATAAAAGTCACCAAAGTCTTCAGAGTTGTTTTTAGTACTAAATTTGCTTATATGCAAGCGCTTAATTAAGGTAACAGTTTTGTGGTTTCTTGTTTATATCTCGAAAACAGTTACTCCTATCAATTTTTATCTTTTTACTAAAATTAAAGCTGATAAAATTTCCTACAAATTAGTTATTTGCATTTTTTATGTAGGACTAACCATAAGCGAGATATAAGTTTGAAAATAATTAATATTTAAAAAAAATGTGCTTTAACAGAAAATGCCTTGTGATTTAAAATACACTTAATTTATTGGGTCCAATACTTTATTAGAAGGAAAAGGAGGTGACATAAAAGTCACTGAAGTCTTCAGAGTCGTTTTTAAATGCTGCATTTTTGTCATCGTCTCAAACATTGAAAACTGAATTACATTTTTGTTCAGTAACAGTTACAGTTTTCATATTGGTTTTTTGCTTATATCTCGAAAACAGTTACTCCTATCAATTTTTATCTTTCTTTTAAAATTAAAGCTGATAAAATTTCCTACAAAATAGTTATTTGCATTTTTCTTGTAGGACCAAGTATAAACGAGTTATAGAGTTGGATATAAATAATATTTAACAAAAATTTGCTTTAAAATAAAATGCTTGAAAAACCGGAATTAAACTAAATTAATTGTGTCTTCCACTTTAGTAGAAGAAAAAGGAGAAGACATAAAAGTCACTAAATGTTTCAGAGTCGTCTTTAGTCGTCATATTATTAACAATAACATTAATAATAATAATATTAATAGTACTAAATTTTCTTATATGCAAACGCTTAATTAAGGTAACAGTTTTTTGGTTTCTTGCTTATATCTCGAAAACAGTTACTCCTATCAATTTTTATCTTTTTACTAAAATTAAAGCTGATAAAATTTCCTACAAAATAGTTATTTGCATTTTTCATGTAGGACTAACCATAAGCGAGATATAAGTTTGAAAATAATTAATATTTAAAACAAATGTGCTTTAACAGAAAATGCCTTGTGATTTAAAATACACTTAATTTATTGGGTCCAATACTTTATTAGAAGAAAAAGGAGGTGACATAAAAGTCACTGAAGTCTTCAGAGTCGTTTTTAAATGCTGCATTTTTGTCATCGTCTCAAACATTGAAAACTGAATTACATTTTTGTTCAGTAACAGAGTCAGTTTTCTTCTTGGTTTTTTGCTTAAATCTCGAAAACAGTTACACCTATCAAATTTTATCTTTCTTTCAAAATTAAAGCTGATAAAATTTCCAACAAAGTAGATATTTGCATTTTTCTTGTAGGACCAAGCATAAGTGAGTTATAGAGATGGATATAAATAATATCTAACAAAAATTTGCTTTAAAATAAAATGTTTGAAAAACTGAAATTAAACTAAATTAATTGTGTCTAACACTTTAGTGGAGGAAAAAGGAGAAGACATAAAAGTCTCTAAAGGTTTCAAAGTCGTCTTTAGTCGTCATATTAATAACAATAACATTAATAATAATACTAATAGTACTAAATTTGCTTATATGCAAACGCTTAATTAAGGTAACAGTTTTTTGGTTTCTTGCTTATATCTCGAAAACAGTTACTCCTATCAATTTTGATCTTTTTTTCAAAATTAAAGCTGATAAAATTTCCCACAAAATAGTTAATTGCATTTTTTTGTAGGACCAACCATAAGCGAGTTATAGAGTTGAATATAAATAATCTTTAACAAAAATTTGTTTTAAAATAAAATGTTTGAAAAACCGATATTAAACTAAATTAATTGGGTCTAACACTTTAGTAGAGGAAAAAGGAGAAGACATAAAAGTCACCAAAGTCTTCAGAGTTGTTTTTAGTACTAAATTTGCTTATATGCAAGCGCTTAATTAAGGAAACAGTTTTTTGGTTTCTTGCTTATATCTCGAAAACAGTTACTCCTATCAATTTTTATCTTTTTACCAAAATTAAAGCTGATAAAATTTCCTACAAAATAGTTATTTGCATTTTTCATGTAGGACTAACCATAAGCGAGATATAAGTTTGAAAATAATTAATATTTAAAAAATAGTGCTTTAACAGAAAATGTTTAGTGATTTAAAATACACTTAATTTATTAGGTCCAATACTTTATTAGAAGAAAAAGGAGGTGACATATAAGTCACTGAAGTCTTCAGAGTCGACTTTAAATGCTGCATTTTCGTCTTCGTCTCAAACATTGAAAACTGAATTACATTTTTGTTCAGTAACAGTTACAGTTTTCATATTGGTTTTTTGCTTATATCTCGAAAACAGTTACTCCTATCAATTTTTATCTTTCTTTTAAAATTAAAGCTGATAAAATTTCCTACAAAATAGTTATTTGCATTTTTCTTGTAGGCCCAACCATAAGCGAGTTATAGAGTTGAATATAAATAATATTTAACAAAAATTTGCTTTAAAATAAAATGTTTGAAAAACCGAAATTAAACTAAATTAATTGGGTCTAACACTTTAGTAGAGGAAAAAGGAGGCGACGTAAAAGTCACCAAAGTCTTCAGAGTCGTTTTTAATCGTCATATTAATAACAATAACATTAATAATAATAATACTAATAGTACTAAATTTTCTTATATGCAAACGCTTAATTAAGGTAACAGTTTTTTGGTTTCTTGCTTATATCTCGAAAACAGTTACTCCTATCAATTTTTATCTTTTTACTAAAATTAAAGCTGATTAAATTTCCTACAAAATAGTTATTTGCATTTTTCATGTAGGACTAACCATAAGCGAGATATAAGTTTGAAAATAATTAATATTTAAAAAAAAAGTGCATTAACAGAAAATGTCTTGTGATTTAAAATACACTTAATTTATTGGGTCTAATACTTTATTGGAAGAAAAAGGAGGTGACATAAAAGTCACTGAAGTCTTCAGAGTCGATTTTAAATGCTGCATTTTCGTCTTTGTCTCAAACATTGAAAACTGAATTACATTTTTGTTCAGTAACAGTTACAGTTTTCTTATTGGTTTTTTGCTTATATCTTGAAAACAGTTACTCCTATCAAATTTTATCTTTCTTCCAAAATTAAAGCTGATAAAATTTCCAACAAAATAGTTATTTACATTTTTCTTGTAGGACCAAGTATAAACGAGTTATAGAGTTGGATATAAATAATATTTAACAAAAATTTGCTTTAAAAAAATGCTTGAAAAACCGGAATTAAACTAAATTAATTGTGTCTTCCACTTTAGTAGAGGAAAAAGGAGAAGACATAAAAGTCACTAAATGTTTCAGAGTCGTCTTTAGTCGTCATATTAATAACAATAACATTAATAATAATAATATTAATAGTACTAAATTTTCTTATATGCAAACGCTTAATTAAGGTAACAGTTTTTTGGTTTCTTGCTTATATCTCGAAAACAGTTACTCCTATCAATTTTTATCGTTTTACTAAAATTAAAGCTGATAAAATTTCCTACAAAATAATATCTTGCATTTTTTATGTAGGACTAACCATAAGCGAGATATAAGTTTGAAAATAATTAATATTTAAAAAAAAGTGCTTTAACAGAAAATGTCTTGTGATTTAAAATACACTTAATTTAATGAGTCCAATACTTTATTAGAAGAAAAAGGAGGTGACATAAAAGTCACTGAAGTCTTCAGAGTCGATTTTAAATGCTGCATTTTCGTCTTCATCTCAAACATTGAAAACTGAATTACATTTTTGTTCAGTAACAGTTACAGTTTTCTTATTGGTTTCTTGCTTATATCTCGAAAACAGTTACTCCTATCAATTTTTATCTTTCTTTCAAGATTAAAGCTGATAAAATTTCTTACAAAATAGTTATTTGCATTTTTCTTGTAGGACCAACCATAAGCGAGTTATAGAGTTGGATATAAATAATATTTAACAAAAACTTGCTTTAAAATAAAATGTTTGAAAAACTAAAATTAAACTAAATTAATTGTGTCTAACACTTTAGTAGAGGAAAAAGGAGAAGACATAAAAGTCACTAATGGTTTCAGAGTCGTCTTTAGTCGTCATATTAATAACAATAACATTAATAATAATAATACTAATAGTACTAAATTTGCTTATATGCAAGCGCTTAATTATGGTAACAGTTTCTTGCTTATATCTCGAAAACAGTTACTTCTATCAATTTTTATCTTTTTACTAAAATTAAAGCTGATAAAATTTCCTACAAAATAGTTATTTGCATTTTTCATGTAGGACTAACCATAAGCGAGATATAAGTTTGAAAATAATTGATATTTAAAAAAAAGTGCTTTAACTGAAAATGTTTTGTGATTTAAAATACACTTAATTTATTAGGTCCAATACTTTATTAGAAGAAAAAGGAGGTGACATATAAGTCACTGAAGTCTTCAGAGTCGATTTTAAATGCTGCATTTTCGTCTTCGTCTCAAAAATTGAAATCTGAATTACATTTTTGTTCAGTAACAGTTACAGTTTTCTTATTGGTTTTTTGCTTATATCTCGAAAACAGTTACTCCTATCAATTTTTATCTTTCTTTCAAAATTAAAGCTGATAAAATTTCCTACAAAATAGTTATTTGCATTTTTCTTGTAGGACCAACCATAAGCGAGTTATAGAGTTGGATATAAATAATATTTAACAAAAACTTGCTTTAAAATAAAATGTTTGAAAAACTAAAATTAAACTAAATTAATTGTGTTTAACACTTTAGTGGAGGAAAAAGGAGAAGACATAAAAGTCACTAAAGGTTTCAGAGTCGTCTTTAATCGTCATATTAATAACAATAACATTAATAATAATAATACTAATAGTACCAAATTTGCTTACATGCAAACGCTTAATTAAGGTAACAGTTTTTTGGTTTCATGCTTATATCTCGAAAACAGTTACTAATATCAATTTTTATCTTTTTACTAAAATTAAAGCTGATAAAATTTCCTACAAAATAGTTATTTGCATTTTTCATATAAGACTAACCATAAGCGAGATATAAGTTTAAAAATTATTAATATTTAAAAAAAAAGTGCTTTAACAGAAAATGTCTTGATATTTAAAATACACTTAATTTATTGGGTCAAATACTTTATTAGAAGAAAAAGGAGGTGACATAAAAGTCGCTGAAGTCTTCAGAGTGTTTTTAAATGCTGCATTTTCGTCTTCGTCTCAAACATTGAAAACTGAATAACATTTTTGTTCAGTAACTGTAACAGTTTTCACTTTGGTTTTTTGCTTATATCTCGAAAACAATTACTCCTATCAATTTTTACCTTTCTTTCAAAATTAAAGCTGAGAAAATTTCCTACAAAATAGTTAATTGCATTTCTTTTGTAAGACCAACCATAAGCGAGTTATAGAGTTGGATATAAATAATCTTTAACAAAAATTTGCTTAAAATAAAATGTTTGAAAAACCGAAATTAAACTAAATTAATTGAGTCTAACACTTTAGTATAGGAAAAAGAAGAAGACATAAAAGTCACCAAAGTCTTCAGAGTCGTTTTTAGTCGTCATATTAATAACAATAACATCAATAAAATAATACTAATAGTACTAAATTTGCTTATATGCAAGCGCTTAATTAAGGTAACAGTTTTGTGGTTTCTTGTTTATATCTCGAAAACAGTTACTCCTATCAATTTTTATCTTTTTACTAAAATTAAAGCTGATAAAATTTCCTACAAATTAGTTATTTGCATTTTTTATGTAGGACTAACCATAAGCGAGATATAAGTTTGAAAATAATTAATATTTAAAACAAATGTGCTTTAACAGAAAATGCCTTGTGATTTAAAATACACTTAATTTATTGGGTCCAATACTTTATTAGAAGGAAAAGGAGGTGACATAAAAGTCACTGAAGTCTTCAGAGTCGTTTTTAAATGCTGCATTTTTGTCATCGTCTCAAACATTGAAAACTGAATTACATTTTTGTTCAGTAACAGTTACAGTTTTCATATTGGTTTTTTGCTTATATCTCGAAAACAGTTACTCCTATCAATTTTTATCTTTCTTTTAAAATTAAAGCTGATAAAATTTCCTACAAAATAGTTATTTGCATTTTTCTTGTAGGACCAACCATAAGCGAGTTATAGAGTTGGATATAAATAATATTTAACAAAAATTTGCTTTAAAATAAAATGTTTGAAAAACCGAAATTAAACTAAATTAATTGGGTCTAACACTTTAGTAGAGGAAAAAGGAGGCGACGTAAAAGTCACCAAAGTCTTCAGAGTCGTTTTTAATCGTCATATTAATAACAATAACATTAATAATAATAATACTAATAGTACTAAATTTTCTTATATGCAAACGCTTAATTAAGGTAACAGTTTTTTGGTTTCTTGCTTATATCTCGAAAACAGTTACTCCTATCAATTTTTATCTTTTTACTAAAATTAAAGCTGATAAAATTTCCTACAAAATAGTTATTTGCATTTTTCATGTAGGACTAACCATAAGCGAGATATAAGTTTGAAAATAATTAATATTAAAAAAAAAAGTGCATTAACAGAAAATGTCTTGTGATTTAAAATACACTTAATTTATTGGGTCTAATACTTTATTGGAAGAAAAAGGAGGTGACATAAAAGTCACTGAAGTCTTCAGAGTCGATTTTAAATGCTGCATTTTCGTCTTTGTCTCAAACATTGAAAACTGAATTACATTTTTGTTCAGTAACAGTTACAGTTTTCTTATTGGTTTTTTGCTTATATCTTGAAAACAGTTACTCCTATCAAATTTTATCTTTCTTCCAAAATTAAAGCTGATAAAATTTCCAACAAAATAGTTATTTACATTTTTCTTGTAGAACCAAGTATAAACGAGTTATAGAGTTGGATATAAATAATATTTAACAAAAATTTGCTTTAAAATAAAATGCTTGAAAAACCGGAATTAAACTAAATTAATTGTGTCTTCCACTTTAGTAGAAGAAAAAGAAGAAGACATAAAAGTCACTAAATGTTTCAGAGTCGTCTTTAGTCGTCATATTAATAACAATAACATTAATAATAATAATATTAATAGTACTAAATTTTCTTATATGCAAACGCTTAATTAAGGTAACAGTTTTTTGGTTTCTTGCTTATATCTCGAAAACAGTTACTCCTATCAATTTTTATCTTTTTACTAAAATTAAAGCTGATAAAATTTCCTACAAAATAGTTATTTGCATTTTTCATGTAGGACTAACCATAAGCGAGATATAAGTTTGAAAATAATTAATATTTAAAACAAATGTGCTTTAACAGAAAATGCCTTGTGATTTAAAATACACTTAATTTATTGGGTCCAATACTTTATTAGAAGAAAAAGGAGGTGACATAAAAGTCACTGAAGTCTTCAGAGTCGTTTTTAAATGCTGCATTTTTGTCATCGTCTCAAACATTGAAAACTGAATTACATTTTTGTTCAGTAACAGTTACAGTTTTCTTCTTGGTTTTTTGCTTAAATCTCGAAAACAGTTACACCTATCAAATTTTATCTTTCTTTCAAAATTAAAGCTGATAAAATTTCCAACAAAGTAGATATTTGCATTTTTCTTGTAGGACCAAGCATAAGTGAGTTATAGAGATGGATATAAATAATATCTAACAAAAATTTGCTTTAAAATAAAATGTTTGAAAAACTGAAATTAAACTAAATTAATTGTGTCTAACACTTTAGTGGAGGAAAAAGGAGAAGACATAAAAGTCTCTAAAGGTTTCAAAGTCGTCTTTAGTCGTCATATTAATAACAATAACATTAATAATAATACTAATAGTACTAAATTTGCTTATATGCAAACGCTTAATTAAGGTAACAGTTTTTTGGTTTCTTGCTTATATCTCGAAAACAGTTACTCCTATCAATTTTTATCTTTTTTTCAAAATTAAAGCTGATAAAATTTCCCACAAAATAGTTAATTGCATTTTTTTGTAGAACCAACCATAAGCGAGTTATAGAGTTGAATATAAATAATCTTTAACAAAAATTTGTTTTAAAATAAAATGTTTGAAAAACCGATATAAAACTAAATTAATTGGGTCTAACACTTTAGTAGAGGAAAAAGGAGAAGACATAAAAGTCACCAAAGTCTTCAGAGTTGTTTTTAGTACTAAATTTGCTTATATGCAAGCGCTTAATTAAGGTAACAGTTTTTTGGTTTCTTGCTTATATCTCGAAAACAGTTACTCCTATCAATTTTTATCTTTTTACTAAAATTAAAGCTGATAAAATTTCCTACAAAATAGTTATTTGCATTTTTCATGTAGGACTAACCATAAGCGAGATATAAGTTTGAAAATAATTAATATTTAAAAAATAGTGCTTTAACAGAAAATGTTTAGTGATTTAAAATACACTTAATTTATTAGGTCCAATACTTTATTAGAAGAAAAAGGAGGTGACATATAAGTCACTGAAGTCTTCAGAGTCGACTTTAAATGCTGCATTTTCGTCTTTGTCTCAAACATTGAAAACTGAATTACATTTTTGTTCAGTAACAGTTACAGTTTTCTTATTGGTTTTTTGCTTATATCTTGAAAACAGTTACTCCTATCAAATTTTATCTTTCTTCCAAAATTAAAGCTGATAAAATTTCCAACAAAATAGTTATTTACATTTTTCTTGTAGGATCAAGTATAAACGAGTTATAGAGTTGGATATAAATAATATTTAACAAAAATTTGCTTTAAAAAAATGCTTGAAAAACCGGAATTAAACTAAATTAATTGTGTCTTCCACTTTAGTAGAGGAAAAAGGAGAAGACATAAAAGTCACTAAATGTTTCAGAGTCGTCTTTAGTCGTCATATTAATAACAATAACATTAATAATAATAATACTAATAGTACTAAATTTTCTTATATGCAAACTCTTAATTATGGTAACAGTTTTTTGGTTTCTTGCTTATATCTCGAAAACAGTTACTCCTATCAATTTTTATCTTTTTACTAAAATTAAAGCTGATAAAATTTTCTACAAAATAGTTATTTGCATTTTTCATGTAGGACTAACCATAAGCGAGATATAAGTTTGAAAATAATTAATATTTAAAAAAAAGTGCTTTAACAGAAAATGTTTAGTGATTTAAAATACACTTAATTTATTAGGTCCAATACTTTATTAGAAGAAAAAGGAGGTGACATATAAGTCACTGAAGTCTTCAGAGTCGACTTTAAATGCTGCATTTTCGTCTTCGTCTCAAACATTGAAAACTGAATTACATTTTTGTTCAGTAACAGTTATAGTTTTCTTATTGGTTTTTTGCTTATATCTCGAAAACACTAATATAGTTATTTACATTTTTCTTGTAGAAACAAGCATAAGCAAGTTATAGAGTTGGATATAAATAATATTTAACAAAAATTTGCTTTAAAATAAAATGTTTGAAAAACCGAAATTAAACTAAATTAATTGTGTCTAACACTTTAGTAGAGGAAAAAGGAGAAGACACAAAAGTCACTAAAGGTTTCAGAGTCGTCTTTAGTCGTCATATTAATAACAATAACATTAATAATAATAATACTAATAGTACTAAATTTGCTTATATGCAAGCGCTTAATTAAGGTAACAGTTTTGTGGTTTCTTGTTTATATCTCGAAAACAGTTACTCCTATCAATTTTTATCTTTTTACTAAAATTAAAGCTGATAAAATTTCCTACAAATTAGTTATTTGCATTTTTTATGTAGGACTAACCATAAGCGAGATATAAGTTTGAAAATAATTAATATTTAAAACAAATGTGCTTTAACAGAAAATGCCTTGTGATTTAAAATACACTTAATTTATTGGGTCCAATACTTTATTAGAAGGAAAAGGAGGTGACATAAAAGTCACTGAAGTCTTCAGAGTCGTTTTTAAATGCTGCATTTTTGTCATCGTCTCAAACATTGAAAACTGAATTACATTTTTGTTCAGTAACAGTTACAGTTTTCATATTGGTTTTTTGCTTATATCTCGAAAACAGTTACTCCTATCAATTTTTATCTTTTTTTTAAAATTAAAGCTGATAAAATTTCCTACAAAATAGTTATTTGCATTTTTCTTGTAGGACCAACCATAAGCGAGTTATAGAGTTGGATATAAATAATATTTAACAAAAATTTGCTTTAAAATAAAATGTTTGAAAAACCGAAATTAAACTAAATTAATTGGGTCTAACACTTTAGTAGAGGAAAAAGGAGGCGACGTAAAAGTCACCAAAGTCTTCAGAGTCGTTTTTAATCGTCATATTAATAACAATAACATTAATAATAATAATACTAATAGTACTAAATTTTCTTATATGCAAACGCTTAATTAAGGTAACAGTTTTTTGGTTTCTTGCTTATATCTCGAAAACAGTTACTCCTATCAATTTTTATCTTTTTACTAAAATTAAAGCTGATAAAATTTCCTACAAAATAGTTATTTGCATTTTTCATGTAGGACTAACCATAAGCGAGATATAAGTTTGAAAATAATTAATATTTAAAAAAAAAGTGCATTAACAGAAAATGTCTTGTGATTTAAAATACACTTAATTTATTGGGTCTAATACTTTATTGGAAGAAAAAGGAGGTGACATAAAAGTCACTGAAGTATTCAGAGTCGTTTTTAAATGATGCATTTTCGTCTTCGTCTCAAACATTGAAAACTGAATTACATTTTTGTTCAGTAACTGTAACAGTTTTCACTTTGGTTTTTTGCTTATATCTCGAAAACAATTACTCCTATCAATTTTTATCTTTTTTTCAAAATTAAAGCTGATAAAATTTCCTACAAAATAGTTATTTGCATTTCTTTTGTATGACCAACCATAAGCGAGTTATAGAGTTGGATATAAATAATCTTTAACAAAAATTTGCTTTAAAATAAAATGTTTGAAAAACCTAAATTAAACTAAATTAATTGAGTCTAACACTTTAGTATAGGAAAAAGGAGAAGACATAAAAGTCACCAAAGTCTTCAGAGTCGTTTTTGGTCGTCATATTAATAACAATAACATTAATAATAATAATACAAATAGTACTAAATTTGCTTATATGAAAACGCTTAATTAAGGTAACAGTTTTTTGGTTTCTTGCTTATATCTCGAAAACAGTTACTTCTATCAATTTTTATCTTTTAACTAAAATTAAAGCTGATAAAATTTCCTACAAAATAGTTATTTGCATTTTTCATGTAGGACTAACCATAAGCGAGATATAAGTTTGAAAATAATTAATATTTAAAAAAAAAGTGCTTTAACAGGAAATGTCTTGTGATTTAAAATACACTTAATTTTATGGGTCCAATACTTTATTAGAAGAAAAAGGAGGTGACATAAAAGTCACCAAAGTCTTGAGAGTCGTTTTTAGTCGTCATATTAATAACAATAACATTAATAATAATAATACTAATAGTACTAAATTTGTTTATATGCAAGCGCTTAATTAAGGTAACAGTTTCTTGCTTATATCTCGAAAACAGTTACTCCTATTAATTTTTAACTTTTTTTCAAAATTCAAGCTGATAAAATTTCCTACAAAATAGTTATTTGCATTTTTCTTGTAGGACCAACCATAAGCGCGTTATAGAGTTGGATATAAATAATCTTTAACAAAAATTTGCTTTAAAATAAAATGTTTGAAAAACCGAAACTAAACTAAATTAATTAAGACTAACACTTTAGTAGAGGAAAAAGGAGAAGACATAAAAGTCACCAAAGTCTTGAGAGTCGTTTTTAGTCGTCATATTAATAACAATAACATTAATAATAATAATACTAATATTACTAAATTTGCTTATATGCAAGCGCTTAATTAAGGTAACAGTTTCTTGCTTATATTTCGAAAACAGTTACTCCTATCAATTTTTATCTTTTTACTAAAATTAAAGCTGATAAAATTTCCTACAAAATAGTTATTTGCATTTTTTATGTAGGACTAACCATAAGCGAGATATAAGTTTGAAAATAATTAATATTTAAAAAAAAAGTGCTTTAACAGAAAATGCCTTGTGATTTAAAATACACTTAATTTATTGGGTCCAATACTTAATTAGAAGAAAAAGGAGGTGACAGAAAATGCTGCATTTTCGTCTTCGTCTCAAACATTGAAAACTGAATTACATTTTTGTTCAGTAACAGTTACAGTTTTCTTATTGATTTTTTGCTTATATCTCGAAAACAGTTACTTCTATCAAATTTTATCATTCTTCCAAAATTAAAGCTGATAAAATTTCCAACAAAATAGTTATTTGCATTTTTCTTGTAGGACCAAGCATAAACGAGTTATAGAGTTGGATATAAATAATATTTAACAAAAATTTGCTTTAAAATAAAATGCTTGAAAAACCGGAATTAAACTAAATTAATTGTGTCTAACACTTTAGTAGAGGAGAAAGGAGAAGACATAAAAGTCTCTAAATGTTTCAGAGTCCTCTTTAGTCGCCATATTAATAACAATAACATTAATAATAATAATACTAATAGTACTAAATTTGCTTATATGCAAACGCTTAATTATGGTAACAGTTTTTTGGTTTCTTGCTTATATCTCGAAAACAGTTACTCCTATCAATTTTTATCTCTTTTTCAAAATTAAAGCTGATAAAATTTTCTACAAAATAGTTGTTTGCATTTTTTTGTTGGACCAACCATAAGCGAGTTATAGAGTTGGATATAAATAATCTTTAACAAAAATTTGCTTTAAAATAAAATGTTTGAAAAACCGAAATTAAACTAAATTAATTGAGTCTAACACTTTAGTATAAGAAAAAGGAGAAGACATAAAAGTCACCAAAGCCTTGAGAGTCGTTTTTAGTCGTCATATTAATAACAATAACATTAATAATAATAATAGTAATAGTACTAAATTTGCTTATATGCAAGCGCTTTATTAAGGTAACAGTTTTTTGGTTTCTTGCTTATATCTCGAAAACAGTTACTCCTATCAATTTTTATCTTTTTTTCAAAATTAAAGCTCATAAAATTTCCTACAAACTAGTTATTTACATTTTTTTGTAGGACCAACCATAAGCGAGTTATAGAGTTGGATATAAATAATCTTTAACAAAAATTTGCTTAAAATAAAATGTTTGAAAAACCGATATTAAACTAAATTAATTGGGTCTAACACTTTAGTAGAGGAAAAAGGAGAAGACATAAAAGTCACTAAAGTCTTCAGAGTTGTTTTTAATACTAAATTTGCTTATATGCAAGCGCTTAATTAAGATAACAGTTTTTTGGTTTCTTGCTTATATCTCGAAAACAGTTACTCCTATCAATTTTTATCTTTTTTTCAACATTAAAGCTGATAAAATTTCCTACAAACTAGTTATTTACATTTTTTTGTAGGACCAACCATAAGCGAGTTATAGAGTTGGATATAAATAATCTTTAACAAAAATTTGCTTAAAATAAAATGTTTGAAAAACCGATATTAAACTAAATTAATTGGGTCTAACACTTTAGTATAGGAAAAAGGAGAAGATATAAAAGTCACCAAAGTCTTCAGAGTTGTTTTTAATACTAAATTTGCTTATATGCAAGCGCTTAATTAAGATAACAGTTTTTTGGTTTCTTGCTTATATCTCGAAAACAGTTACTCCTATCAATTTTTATCTTTTTACTAAAATTAAAGCTGATAAAATTTCCTACAAAATAGTAATTTGCATTTTTTATGTAGGACTAACCATAAGCGAAAAATAAGTTTGATAATAATTAATATTTAAAAAAAAAGTGCTTTAACAGAAAATGTCTTGTGATTTAAAATACACTTAATTTAATGGGTCCAATACTTTATTAGAAGAAAAAGGAGGTGACATAAAAGTCACTGAAGTCTTCAGAGTCGATTTTAAATGCTGCATTTTCGTCTTCGTCTTAAAAATTGAAAACTGAATTACATTTTTGTTCAGTAGCAGTTACAGTTTTCTTATTGGTTTTTTGCTTATATCTCGAAAAGAGTTACTTCTATCAATTTTTATCTTTTTTTTAGGATTAAAGCTGATAAAATTTCCTACAAAATAGCTACTTGCATTTTTCTTGTAGGACCAACCATAAGCGAGTTATAGAGTTGGATATAAATAATCTTTAACAAAAATTTGCTTTAAAATAAAATGTTTAAAAAACCGAAATTAAACTAAATTAATTAAGACTAACACTTTAGTGGA
The DNA here is from genome assembly GCF_031307605.1 of Tribolium castaneum. Taxonomy (NCBI): domain Eukaryota; kingdom Metazoa; phylum Arthropoda; class Insecta; order Coleoptera; family Tenebrionidae; genus Tribolium; species Tribolium castaneum. The sequence goes on from NC_087397.1 coordinate 19,313,624, forward strand.
GGAAAAAGGGGAAGACATAAAAGTCACCAAAGTCTTGAGAGTCGTTTTTAGTCGTCATATTAATAACAATAACATTAATAATAATAATACTAATAGTACTAAATTTGTTTATATGCAAGCGCTTAATTAAGGTAACAGTTTCTTGCTTATATCTCGAAAACAGTTACTCCTATCAATTTTTAACTTTTTTTCAAAATTCAAGCTGATAAAATTTCCTACAAAATAGTTATTTGCATTTTTCTTGTAGGACCAACCATAAGCGCGTTATAGAGTTGGATATAAATAATCTTTAACAAAAATTTGCTTTAAAATAAAATGTTTGAAAAACCGAAACTAAACTAAATTAATTAAGACTAACACTTTAGTAGAGGAAAAAGGAGAAGACATAAAAGTCACCAAAGTCTTGAGAGTCGTTTTTAGTCGTCATATTATTAACAATAACATTAATAATAATAATACTAATATTACTAAATTTGCTTATATGCAAGCGCTTAATTAAGGTAACAGTTTCTTGCTTATATTTCGAAAACAGTTACTCCTATCAATTTTTATCTTTTTACTAAAATTAAAGCTGATAAAATTTCCTACAAAATAGTTATTTGCATTTTTTATGTAGGACTAACCATAAGCGAGATATAAGTTTGAAAATAATTAATATTTAAAAAAAAAGTGCTTTAACAGAAAATGCCTTGTGATTTAAAATACACTTAATTTATTGGGTCCAATACTTAATTAGAAGAAAAAGGAGGTGACAGAAAATGCTGCATTTTCGTCTTCGTCTCAAACATTGAAAACTGAATTACATTTTTGTTCAGTAACAGTTACAGTTTTCTTATTGATTTTTTGCTTATATCTCGAAAACAGTTACTCCTACCAAATTTTATCATTCTTCCAAAATTAAAGCTGATAAAATTTCCAACAAAATAGTTATTTGCATTTTTCTTGTAGGACCAAGCATAAACGAGTTATAGAGTTGGATATAAATAATATTTAACAAAAATTTGCTTTAAAATAAAATGCTTGAAAAACCGGAATTAAACTAAATTAATTGTGTCTAACACTTTAGTAGAGGAAAAAGGAGAAGACATAAAAGTCACTAAATGTTTCAGAGTCCTCTTTAGTCGCCATATTAATAACAATAACATTAATAATAATAATACTAATAGTACTAAATTTGCTTATATGCAAACGCTTAATTATGGTAACAGTTTTTTGGTTTCTTGCTTATATCTCGAAAACAGTTACTCCTATCAATTTTTATCTCTTTTTCAAAATTAAAGCTGATAAAATTTTCTACAAAATAGTTGTTTGCATTTTTTTGTTGGACCAACCATAAGCGAGTTGTAGAGTTAGATATAAATAATCTTTAACAAAAATTTTCTTTAAAATAAAATGTTTGAAAAACCGATATTAAACCCAATTAATTGGGTCTAACACTTTAGTAGAGGAAAAAGGAGAAGACAAAAGTCACCAAAGTCTTCAGAGTGGTTTTTAGTACTAAATTTGCTTATATGCAAGCGCTTAATTAAGGTTACAGTTTTTTGGTTTCTTGCTTATATCTCGAAAACAGTTACTCCTATCAATTTTTATCTTATTACTAAAATTAAAGCTGATAAAATTTCCTACAAAATAGTTAATTGCATTTTTCTTGTAGGACCAACCATAAGCGAGTTATAGAGTTGGATATAAATAATCTTTAACAAAAATTTGCTTTAAAATAAAATGTTTGAAAAACCGAAATTAAACTAAATTAATTGAGTCTAACACTTTAGTATAGGAAAAAGGAGAAGACATAAAAGTCACCAAAGCCTTGAGAGTCGTTTTTAGTCGTCTTATTAATAACAATAACATTAATAATAATAATAGTAATAGTACTAAATTTGCTTATATGCAAGCGCTTTATTAAGGTAACAGTTTTTTGGTTTCTTGCTTATATCTCGAAAACAGTTACTCCTATCAATTTTTATCTTTTTTTCAAAATTAAAGCTGATAAAATTTCCTACAAACTAGTTATTTACATTTTTTTGTAGGACCAACCATAAGCGAGTTATAGAGTTGGATATAAATAATCTTTAACAAAAATTTGCTTAAAATAAAATGTTTGAAAAACCGATATTAAACTAAATTAATTGGGTCTAACACTTTAGTAGAGGAAAAAGGAGAAGACATAAAAGTCACTAAAGTCTTCAGAGTTGTTTTTAATACTAAATTTGCTTATATGAAAGCGCTTAATTAAGATAACAGTTTTTTGGTTTCTTGCTTATATCTCGAAAACAGTTACTCCTATCAATTTTTATCTTTTTTTCAACATTAAAGCTGATAAAATTTCCTACAAACTAGTTATTTACATTTTTTTGTAGGACCAACCATAAGCGAGTTATAGAGTTGGATATAAATAATCTTTAACAAAAATTTGCTTAAAATAAAATGTTTGAAAAACCGATATTAAACTAAATTAATTGGGTCTAACACTTTAGTATAGGAAAAAGGAGAAGATATAAAAGTCACCAAAGTCTTCAGAGTTGTCTTTAATACTAAATTTGCTTATATGCAAGCGCTTAATTAAGATAACAGTTTTTTGGTTTCTTGCTTATATCTCGAAAACAGTTACTCCTATCAATTTTTATCTTTTTACTAAAATTAAAGCTGATAAAATTTCCTACAAAATAGTAATTTGCATTTTTTATGTAGGACTAACCATAAGCGAAAAATGAGTTTGATAATAATTAATATTTAAAAAAAAAGTGCTTTAACAGAAAATGTCTTGTGATTTAAAATACACTTAATTTAATGGGTCCAATACTTTATTAGAAGAAAAAGGAGGTGACATAAAAGTCACTAAAGTCTTCAGAGTCGATTTTAAATGCTGCATTTTCGTCTTCGTCTCAAAAATTGAAAACTGAACTACATTTTTGTTCAGTAGCAGTTACAGTTTTCTTATTGGTTTTTTGCTTATATCTCGAAAAGAGTTACTTCTATCAATTTTTATCTTTTTTTTAGGATTAAAGCTGATAGAATTTCCTACAAAATAGCTACTTGCATTTTTCTTGTAGGACCAACCATAAGCGAGTTATAGAGTTGGATATAAATAATCTTTAACAAAAATTTGCTTTAAAATAAAATGTTTAAAAAACCGAAATTAAACTAAATTAATTAAGACTAACACTTTAGTGGAGGAAAAAGGGGAAGACATAAAAGTCACCAAAGTCTTGAGAGTCGTTTTTAGTCGTCATATTAATAACAATAACATTAATAATAATAATACTAATAGTACTAAATTTGCTTATATGCAAGCGCTTAATTAAGGTAACAGTTTCTTGCTTATATCTCGAAAACAGTTACTCCTATCAATTTTTATCTTTTTTTTAGGATTAAAGCTGATAAAATTTCCTACAAAATAGTTACTTGCATTTTTCTTGTAGGACCAACCATAAGCGAGTTATAGAGTTGGATATAAATAATCTTTAACAAAAATTTGCTTTAAAATAAAATGTTTGAAAAACCGAAATTAAACTAAATTAATTAAGACTAACACTTTAGTGGAGGAAAAAGGGGAAGACATAAAAGTCACCAAAGTCTTGAGAGTCGTTTTTAGTCGTCATATTAATAACAATAACATTAATAATAATAATACTAATAGTACTAAATTTGCTTATATGCAAGCGCTTAATTAAGGTAACAGTTTCTTGCTTATATCTCGAAAACAGTTACTCCTATCAATTTTTATCTTTTCACTAAAATTAAAGCTGATAAAATTTCCTACAAAATAGTTATTTGCATTTTTTATGTAGGACTAACCATAAGCGAGATATAAGTTTGAAAATAATTAATATTTAAAAAAAAAGTGCTTTAACAGAAAATGTCTTGTGATTTAAAATACACTTAATTTATTGGGTCCAATACTTTATTAGAAGAAAATGGAGGTGACATAAAAGTTACTGAAGTCTTCAGAGTCGTTTTTAAATGCTGCATTTTCGTCTTCGTCTCAAACATTGAAAACTGGATTACATTTTTGTTCAGTAACAGTCACAGTTTTCTTATTGGTTATTTGCTTATATCTCGAAAACAGTTACTCCTATCAAATTTTATCTTTCTTCCAAAATTAAAGCTGATAAAATTTCCAACAAAATAGTTATTTACATTTTTCTTGTAGGACCAAGCATAAACGAGTTATAGAGTTGGATATAAATAATATTTAACAAAAATTTGCTTTAAAATAAAATGCTGGAAAAACCGGAATTAAACTAAATTAATTGTGTCTAACACTTTAGTAGAGGAAAAAGGAGAAGACATAAAAGTCACTAAATGTTTCAGAGTCGTCTTTAGTCGTCATATTAATAACAATAACATTAATAATAATAATACTAATAGTACTAAATTTGCTTATATGCAAACGTTTAATTAAGGTAACAGTTTTTTGGTTTCTTGCTTATATCTCGAAAACAGTTACTCCTATCAATTTTTATCTTTTTTTCAAAATTAAAGCTGATAAGTTTCCTACAAACTAGTTATTTACATTTTTTTGTAGGACCAACCATAAGCGAGTTATAGAGTTGGATATAAATAATCTTTAACAAAAATTTGCTTAAAATAAAATGTTTGAAAATCCGATATTAAACTAAATTAATTGGGTCTAACACTTTAGTAGAGGAAAAAGGAGAAGACATAAAAGTCACTAAAGTCTTCAGAGTTGTTTTTAATACTAAATTTGCTTATATGCAAGCGCTTAATTAAGATAACAGTTTTTTGGTTTCTTGCTTATATCTCGAAAACAGTTACTCCTATCAATTTTTATCTTTTTTTCAAAATTAAAGCTGATAAAATTTCCTACAAACTAGTTATTTACATTTTTTTGTAGGACCAACCATAAGCGAGTTATAGAAATGGATATAAATAATCTTTAACAAAAATTCGCTTAAAATAAAATGTTTGAAAAACCGAAATTAAACTAAATTAATTAAGACTAACACTTTAGTAGAGGAAAAAGGAAAAGACATAAAAGTCACCAAAGTCTTGAGAGTCGTTTTTAGTCGTCATATTAATAACAATAACATTAATAATAATAATACTAATATTACTAAATTTGCTTATATGCAAGCACTTAATTAAGGTAACAGTTTCTCGCTTATATCTCGAAAACAATTCCTTCTATCAATTTTTATTTTTTTACTAAAATTAAAGCTGATAAAATTTTCTACAAAATAGTTATTTGCATTTTTCATGTAGGGCTAACCATAAGCGAGATATAAGTTTGAAAATAATTAATATTTAAAAAAAAAGTGCTTTAACAGAAAATGTCTTGTAATTTAAAATACACTTAATTTATTGGGTCCAATACTTTATTAGAAGAAAAAGGAGGTGACATAAAAGTCACTGAAGTATTCAGAGTCGTTTTTAAATGATGCATTTTCGTCTTCGTCTCAAACATTGAAAACTGAATTACATTTTTGTTCAGTAACTGTAACAGTTTTCACTTTGGTTTTTTGCTTATATCTCGAAAACAATTACTCCTATCAATTTTTATCTTTCTTTCAAAATTAAAGCTGATAAAATTTCCTACAAAATAGTTATTTGCATTTCTTTTGTAAGACCAACCATAAGCGAGTTATAGAGTTGGATATAAATAATCTTTAACAAAAATTTGCTTTAAAATAAAATGTTTGAAAAACCTAAATTAAACTAAATTAATTGAGTCTAACACTTTAGTATAGGAAAAAGGAGAAGACATAAAAGTCACCAAAGTCTTCAGAGTCGTTTTTGGTCGTCATATTAATAACAATAACATTAATAATAATAATACAAATAGTACTAAATTTGCTTATATGAAAACGCTTAATTAAGGTAACAGTTTTTTGGTTTCTTGCTTATATCTCGAAAACAGTTACTTCTATCAATTTTTATCTTTTAACTAAAATTAAAGCTGATAAAATTTCCTACAAAATAGTTATTTGCATTTTTCATGTAGGACTAACCATAAGCGAGATATAAGTTTGAAAATAATTAATATTTAAAAAAAAAGTGCTTTAACAGGAAATGTCTTGTGATTTAAAATACACTTAATTTTATGGGTCCAATACTTTATTAGAAGAAAAAGGAGGTGACATAAAAGTCACCAAAGTCTTGAGAGTCGTTTTTAGTCGTCATATTAATAACAATAACATTAATAATAATAATACTAATAGTACTAAATTTGTTTATATGCAAGCGCTTAATTAAGGTAACAGTTTCTTGCTTATATCTCGAAAACAGTTACTCCTATCAATTTTTAACTTTTTTTCAAAATTCAAGCTGATAAAATTTCCTACAAAATAGTTATTTGCATTTTTCTTGTAGGACCAACCATAAGCGCGTTATAGAGTTGGATATAAATAATCTTTAACAAAAATTTGCTTTGAAATAAAATGTTTGAAAAACCGAAACTAAACTAAATTAATTAAGACTAACACTTTAGTAGAGGAAAAAGGAGAAGACATAAAAGTCACCAAAGTCTTGAGAGTCGTTTTTAGTCGTCATATTAATAACAATAACATTAATAATAATAATACTAATATTACTAAATTTGCTTATATGCAAGCGCTTAATTAAGGTAACAGTTTCTTGCTTATATTTCGAAAACAGTTACTCCTATCAATTTTTATCTTTTTACTAAAATTAAAGCTGATAAAATTTCCTACAAAATAGTTATTTGCATTTTTTATGTAGGACTAACCATAAGCGAGATATAAGTTTGAAAATAATTAATATTTAAAAAAAAAGTGCTTTAACAGAAAATGCCTTGTGATTTAAAATACACTTAATTTATTGGGTCCAATACTTAATTAGAAGAAAAAGGAGGTGACAGAAAATGCTGCATTTTCGTCTTCGTCTCAAACATTGAAAACTGAATTACATTTTTGTTCAGTAACAGTTACAGTTTTCTTATTGATTTTTTGCTTATATCTCGAAAACAGTTACTCCTATCAAATTTTATCATTCTTCCAAAATTAAAGCTGATAAAATTTCCAACAAAATAGTTATTTGCATTTTTCTTGTAGGACCAAGCATAAACGAGTTATAGAGTTGGATATAAATAATATTTAACAAAAATTTGCTTTAAAATAAAATGCTTGAAAAACCGGAATTAAACTAAATTAATTGTGTCTAACACTTTAGTAGAGGAAAAAGGAGAAGACATAAAAGTCACTAAATGTTTCAGAGTCCTCTTTAGTCGCCATATTAATAACAATAACATTAATAATAATAATACTAATAGTACTAAATTTGCTTATATGCAAACGCTTAATTATGGTAACAGTTTTTTGGTTTCTTGCTTATATCTCGAAAACAGTTACTCCTATCAATTTTTATCTCTTTTTCAAAATTAAAGCTGATAAAATTTTCTACAAAATAGTTGTTTGCATTTTTTTGTTGGACCAACCATAAGCGAGTTGTAGAGTTGGATATAAATAATCTTTAACAAAAATTTTCTTTAAAATAAAATGTTTGAAAAACCGATATTAAACCCAATTAATTGGGTCTAACACTTTAGTAGAGGAAAAAGGAGAAGACAAAAGTCACCAAAGTCTTCAGAGTGGTTTTTAGTACTAAATTTGCTTATATGCAAGCGCTTAATTAAGGTTACAGTTTTTTGGTTTCTTGCTTATATCTCGAAAACAGTTACTCCTATCAATTTTTAACTTATTACTAAAATTAAAGCTGATAAAATTTCCTACAAAATAGTTAATTGCATTTTTCTTGTAGGACCAACCATAAGCGAGTTATAGAGTTGGATATAAATAATCTTTAACAAAAATTTGCTTTAAAATAAAATGTTTGAAAAACCGAAATTAAACTAAATTAATTGAGTCTAACACTTTAGTATAGGAAAAAGGAGAAGACATAAAAGTCACCAAAGCCTTGAGAGTCGTTTTTAGTCGTCATATTAATAACAATAACATTAATAATAATAATAGTAATAGTACTAAATTTGCTTATATGCAAGCGCTTTATTAAGGTAACAGTTTTTTGGTTTCTTGCTTATATCTCGAAAACAGTTACTCCTATCAATTTTTATCTTTTTTTCAAAATTAAAGCTGATAAAATTTCCTACAAACTAGTTATTTACATTTTTTTGTAGGACCAACCATAAGCGAGTTATAGAGTTGGATATAAATAATCTTTAACAAAAATTTGCTTAAAATAAAATGTTTGAAAAACCGATATTAAACTAAATTAATTGGGTCTAACACTTTAGTAGAGGAAAAAGGAGAAGACATAAAAGTCACTAAAGTCTTCAGAGTTGTTTTTAATACTAAATTTGCTTATATGCAAGCGCTTAATTAAGATAACAGTTTTTTGGTTTCTTGCTTATATCTCGAAAACAGTTACTCCTATCAATTTTTATCTTTTTTTCAACATTAAAGCTGATAAAATTTCCTACAAACTAGTTATTTACATTTTTTTGTAGGACCAACCATAAGCGAGTTATAGAGTTGGATATAAATAATCTTTAACAAAAATTTGCTTAAAATAAAATGTTTGAAAAACCGATATTAAACTAAATTAATTGGGTCTAACACTTTAGTATAGGAAAAAGGAGAAGATATAAAAGTCACCAAAGTCTTCAGAGTTGTTTTTAATACTAAATTTGCTTATATGCAAGCGCTTAATTAAGATAACAGTTTTTTGGTTTCTTGCTTATATCTCGAAAACAGTTACTCCTATCAATTTTTATCTTTTTACTAAAATTAAAGCTGATAAAATTTCCTACAAAATAGTAATTTGCATTTTTTATGTAGGACTAACCATAAGCGAAAAATAAGTTTGATAATAATTAATATTTAAAAAAAAAGTGCTTTAACAGAAAATGTCTTGTGATTTAAAATACACTTAATTTAATGGGTCCAATACTTTATTAGAAGAAAAAGGAGGTGACATAAAAGTCACTGAAGTCTTCAGAGTCGATTTTAAATGCTGCATTTTCGTCTTCGTCTCAAAAATTGAAAACTGAATTACATTTTTGTTCAGTAGCAGTTACAGTTTTCTTATTGGTTTTTTGCTTATATCTCGAAAAGAGTTACTTCTATCAATTTTTATCTTTTTTTTAGGATTAAAGCTGATAAAATTTCCTACAAAATAGCTACTTGCATTTTTCTTGTAGGACCAACCATAAGCGAGTTATAGAGTTGGATATAAATAATCTTTAACAAAAATTTGCTTTAAAATAAAATGTTTGAAAAACCGAAATTAAACTAAATTAATTAAGACTAACACTTTAGTGGAGGAAAAAGGGGAAGACATAAAAGTCACCAAAGTCTTGAGAGTCGTTTTTAGTCGTCATATTAATAACAATAACATTAATAATAATAATACTAATAGTACTAAATTTGCTTATATGCAAGCGCTTAATTAAGGTAACAGTTTCTTGCTTATATCTCGAAAACAGTTACTCCTATCAATTTTTATCTTTTCACTAAAATTAAAGCTGATAAAATTTCCTACAAAATAGTTATTTGCATTTTTTATGTAGGACTAACCATAAGCGAGATATAAGTTTGAAAATAATTAATATTTAAAAAAAAAGTGCTTTAACAGAAAATGTCTTGTGATTTAAAATACACTTAATTTATTGGGTCCAATACTTTATTAGAAGAAAATGGAGGTGACATAAAAGTCACTGAAGTCTTCAGAGTCGTTTTTAAATGCTGCATTTTCGTCTTCGTCTCAAACATTGAAAACTGGATTACATTTTTGTTCAGTAACAGTCACAGTTTTCTTATTGGTTATTTGCTTATATCTCGAAAACAGTTACTCCTATCAAATTTTATCTTTTTTCCAAAATTAAAGCTGATAAAATTTCCAACAAAATAGTTATTTACATTTTTCTTGTAGGACCAAGCATAAACGAGTTATAGAGTTGGATATAAATAATATTTAACAAAAATTTGCTTTAAAATAAAATGCTGGAAAAACCGGAATTAAACTAAATTAATTGTGTCTAACACTTTAGTAGAGGAAAAAGGAGAAGACATAAAAGTCACTAAATGTTTCAGAGTCGTCTTTAGTCGTCATATTAATAACAATAACATTAATAATAATAATACTAATAGTACTAAATTTGCTTATATGCAAACGTTTAATTAAGGTAACAGTTTTTTGGTTTCTTGCTTATATCTCGAAAACAGTTACTCCTATCAATTTTTATCTTTTTTTCAAAATTAAAGCTGATAAAATTTCCTACAAACTAGTTATTTACATTTTTTTGTAGGACCAACCATAAGCGAGTTATAGAGTTGGATATAAATAATCTTTAACAAAAATTTGCTTAAAATAAAATGTTTGAAAAACCGATATTAAACTAAATTAATTAGGTCTAACACTTTAGTATAGGAAAAAGGAGAAGATATAAAAGTCACCAAAGTCTTCAGAGTTGTTTTTAATACTAAATTTGCTTATATGCAAGCGCTTAATTAAGATAACAGTTTTTTGGTTTCTTGCTTATATCTCGAAAACAGTTACTCCTATCAATTTTTATCTTTTTACTAAAATTAAAGCTGATAAAATTTCCTACAAAATAGTAATTTGCATTTTTTATGTAGGACTAACCATAAGCGAAAAATAAGTTTGACAATAATTAATATTTAAAAAAAAAGTGCTTTAACAGAAAATGTCTTGTGATTTAAAATACACTTAATTTAATGGGTCCAATACTTTATTAGAAGAAAAAGAAGGTGACATAAAAGTCACTGAAGTCTTCAGAGTCGATTTTAAATGCTGCATTTTCGTCTTCGTCTCAAAAATTGAAAACTGAATTACATTTTTGTTCAGTAGCAGTTACAGTTTTCTTATTGGTTTTTGGCTTATATCTCGAAAACAGTTACTTCTATCAATTTTTATCTTTTTTTTAGGATTAAAGCTGATAAAATTTCCTACAAAATAGCTACTTGCATTTTTCTTGTAGGACCAACCATAAGCGAGTTATAGAGTTGGATATAAATAATCTTTAACAAAAATTTGCTTTAAAATAAAATGTTTGAAAAACCGAAATTAAACTAAATTAATTAAGACTAACACTTTAGTGGAGGAAAAAGGGGAAGACATAAAAGTCACCAAAGTCTTGAGAGTCGTTTTTAGTCGTCATATTAATAACAATAACATTAATAATAATAATACTAATAGTACTAAATATGCTTATATGCAAGCGCTTAATTAAGGTAACAGTTTCTTGCTTATATCTCGAAAACAGTTACTCCTATCAATTTTTATCTTTTTACTAAAATTAAAGCTGATAAAATTTCCTACAAAATAGTTATTTGCATTTTTCATGTAGGACTAACCATAAGCGAGATATAAGTTTGAAAATAATTAATATTTAAAACAAAAGTGCTTTAACAGAAAATGCCTTGTGATTTAAAATACACTTAATTTATTGGGTCCAATACTTTATTAGAAGAAAAAGGAGGTGACATAAAAGTCACTGAAGTCTTCAGAGTCGTTTTTAAATGCTGCATTTTTGTCATCGTCTCAAACATTGAAAACTGAATTACATTTTTGTTCAGTAACAGTTACAGTTTTCTTATTGGTTTTTCGCTTATATCTCGAAAACAGTTACACCTATCAAATTTTATCTTTCTTTCAAAATTCAAGCTGATAAAATTTCTTACAAAATAGTTATTTGCATGTTTCTTGTAGGACCAACCATAAGCGAGTTATAGAGTTGGATATAAATAATATTTAACAAAAATTTGCTTTAAAATAAAATGTTTGAAAAACTGAAATTAAACTAATTTAATTGTGTCGAACACTTTAGTAGAGGAAAAAGAAAAAGACATAGAAGTCACTAAAGGTTTCTGAGTCGTCTTTAGTCGTCATATTAATAACAATAACATTAATAATAATATTACTAATAGTACTAAATTTGCTTATATGCAAACGCTTAATTAAGGTAACAGTTTTTTGGTTTCTTGCTTATATCTCGAAAACAGTTAAAATTTTTACTAAAATTAAAGTGACAGTAAATGCTGCATTTTCGTCTTCGTCTCAAACATTGAAAACTGTATTACATTTAAGACTTTAGTGACTTTTATGTCTCCTCCTTTTTCCTCTACTAAAGTGTTAGACACGATTAATTTTGTTTAATTTCAGTTTTTCAAACATTTTATTTTAAAGCAAATTTTTGTTAAATATTAAAAACTATAAAATGGCTTAGATTGCCTAAAAACACAGATCACACATGATCTTTCGCATAGAAATGAGAAAACGCTCATGTAACATAAAATAAGCTCTATTTTTCCTTATTAAAAGTATTATTATTATTACTTTTGTTTCTATTACTATTATTATTATTATTATTATTGTTAATATTATTATTATTATTATTTATATTATTATTATTATTAACTTTTGTATAGTAAAAACACAGATCACAGATGATCTCTTGCATAGAAATGAGAAAACGCTCATATAACACAAAATAAGCTTCATTTTTGCTTAGAAAACTAAGCTTACTTTTATTACTATTATTATTATTTTTATTATTAATATTATTATTATTATTATTATTATTATTATTATTATTATTATTATTATTATTAATAATATTATTATTATTATTATTGTTATTATTATTGTTAATATTATTATTATTATTATTATTAAGAACCGATTATTACTTTTGTATAGTAAATGTTTTTATACCAGTTTTAAAATGAGTTATTAATTTTAGACAATTTCTTGCCTAAAACACAGATCACTGATGATTTCTTGCATAGAAATGAGAAAACACTCATATAACACACAAAATAAGCTTCATTTTTGCTTAGAAAACTAAGCTTACTTTTATTACTATTATTATTATTTTTATTATTATTATTGTTATTATTATTATTATTATTATTATTATTATTATTATTATTATTATTATTATTATTATTATTATTATTATTATTATTATTATTATTATTAGTATTATTAAAAACCGATTATAACTTTTGTATAGTATTGTTTTTATACCAGTTTTAAAATGAGTGATTAATTTTAGCCAATTTCTTGCCTAAAAACTATAAAATGGCTTAGATTGCCTACAAACACAGATCACACATTATCTTTTGCATAGAAATGAGAAAACGCTCATATAACACATATAAGCTTCATTTTTGTTTAGAAAACTAAGCTTACTTTTATTACTACTATTATTATTTTTATTATTATTATTATTATTATTATTATTATTATTATTATTATTATTATTATTATTATTATTATTATTATTATTAAAATTGGTATTATTAAAAACCGATTATAACTTTTGTATAGTAAATGTTTTTATACCAGTTTTAAAATGAGTTATTAATTTTGGACAATTTCTTGCCTAAAAACACAGATCACAGATGATTTCTTGCATAGAAATGAGAAAACATTCATATAACACACAAAATAAGCTTCATTTTTGCTTAGAAAACTAAGCTTACTTTTATTATTATTATTATTATTATTATTATTACTATTATTTTTATTATTATTATTACTAATATTATTATTATTATTATTATTATTATTATTATTATTATTATTATTATTATTTTTATTATTAATATTATTATTATTAAAAACCGATTTTAACTTTTGTATAGTAAATGTTTTTATACCAGTTTTAAAATGAGTTATTAATTTTAGACAATTTCTTGCCTAAAAACACAGATCACAGATGATCTCCTGCATAGAAATGAGAAAACGCTCAGATAACACAAAATAAGCTTCATTTTTGCTTAGAAAAACTAAGCTTTAATTTAGAAAGAAATTCATTATTATAAGTATTATTATCATTATTATTATTATTATTATTAACTTTTGTATAGTAAATGTTTTTATACCAGTTTTAAAATGAGTGATTTATTTTAGACAATTTCTTGCCTAAAAACAATAAAATTGCTTAGATTGCCTAAAAACACAGATCACACATGATCTTTTGCATAGAAATGAGAAAACGCTCATGTAACACACAAAATAAGCTTCATTTTTCCTTATTAAAAGTATTATTATTATTATTACTATTATTATTATTATTATTATTATTATTATTGTTATTATTATTATTATTATTATTATTATTATTATTATTATTATTATTATTAACTTTTGTGTAGTAAATGTTTTTATACCAGTTTTAAAATGAGTTAATAATTTTAGACAATTTCTTGCCTAAAAACACAGATCACAGATGATTTCTTGCATAGAAATGAGAAAACGCTCATATAACACACAAAATAAGCTATATTTTTGCTTAGAAAACTAAGCTTACTTTTATTACTATTATTAATTTTATTATTATTATTATTATTATTATTATTATTATTATTATTATTATTGTTATTATTATTATTATTATTATTAAAAAATTATATTAAACAGACAGAATACGTCGTATTCTGACACAAAAAAACGAATTACGTTATAGACTTGACGAGAACGGCGTATCTCGGACTCTTATAGGACTCTTATAGGGTCAAAAAGTATCAGTTTGGATTAAAACAAATTATTTTTGTTGACTCTCAGTCTGAATTGTTCATCAGTTCAAACAAAAACGACTTGTTTTAGACGATCTTTTGCTTTGAACAAGAAAACTTACATCGAACAGACTAGAAACGTATTAATCTGGCATAAAAGAGCAATTTATGTATCACTTTGGATAAAGGCAGCTAATCCTATTCGTTTCATTGCTTAAAATAAACAAAATTGTTTATAAATCTAACAAAAACGCTGTATTCTAGCACAAAATACTAATTACATTATAGTTTCGACGAGAATAGCTTATTTGGAATGATTCTATGCTTCCAAACGAGTAAATTTTTATTAAACATGCCAAACATCATGTTTTGTCCTATAAAAACATTTTATATTGCAGTTTGTATTAAAACAAAATATTTTCGTTGATCCTTTGTTAGAAGCAGTCTAAACTGATACAAAATTCGGTGGTTTGTGTCCGAATACAAAGTTTTCAGATTCTTTAATGTTTGGTTTGCTGCTTCTAACAAAGAATCAACGAAAATATTTTGTTTTAATACAAACTGCAATATAAAATGTCTTTATAGGACAAAACATGATGTTTGGCATCTGTTTAATAAAAATTTACTCGTTTGGAAGCATAGAATCATTCCAAATACGCTATTCTCGTCGAAACTATAATGTAATTAGTATTTTGTGCTAGAATACAGCGTTTTTGTTAGATTTATTAACAATTTTGTCTACTTTAAGCAATGAAACGAATAGGATTAGCTGCCTTTATCCAAAGTGATACATAAATTGCTCTTTTATGCCAGATTAATACGTTTTTAGTCTGTTCGATGTAAGTTTTCTTGTTCAAAGCAAAAGATCGTCTAAAATAAGCCGTTTTTGTTTGAACTGATAAACAATTCAGACTGAGAGACAACAAAAATAATTTGTTTTAATCCAAACAGATACTTTTTGACCCTATAAGAGTCCTATAAGAGTCCGAGATACGCCGCTCTCGTCAAGTCTATAACGTAATTCGTTTTTTTGTGTCAGAATACGACGTTTTCTGTCTGTTTAATTTAATTTTTTAATAATAATAATAATAATAATAATAATAATAATAATAATAATAATAATAATAACAATAATAATAATAATAATAATAATAATAATAATAATAATAATAATAATAATAATAATAATAATAATAATAATAATAAAAATAATAATAGTAATAAAAGTAAGCTTAGTTTTCTAAGCAAAAATGAAGCTTATTTTGTGTGTTATATGAGCGTTTTCTAATTTCTATGCAAGAAATCATCTGTGATCTGCTTTTAGGCAAGAAATTGTCTAAAATTAATAACTCATTTTAAAACTGGTATAAAAACATTTACTATACAAAAGTTAATAATAATAATAATAATAATAATAATAATAATAATAATAATAATAATAGTAATAGTAACCAATGTAATAATAATAATAATAATACTTTTAATAAATAAAAATGAAGCTTATTTTGTGTTATCTGAGCGTTTTCTCATTTCTATGCAAGAGATCATCTGTGATCTGTGTTTTTAGGCAAGAAATTGTCTAAAATTAATAACTCATTTTAAAACTGGTATAAAAACATTTACTATACAAAAGTTATAATCGGTTTTTAATAATAATAATAATAATAATAATAATAATAATAATAATAGTAATAATAATAATAAAAATAATAGTAATAATAATAATAATAATAAAAATAATAATAATAGTAGTAATAAAAGTAAGCTTAGTTTTCTAAGCAAAAATGAAGCTTATTTTGTGTTATATGAGCGTTTTCTCATTTCAATGCAAGAGATCATCTGTGATCTGTGTTTTTAGGCAAGAAATTGTCTAAAATTAATAACTCATTTTAAAACTGGTATAAAAACATTTACTATACAAAAGTTAATAATAATAATAATAATAATAATAATAATAATAATTTTAATAATAATAATAATAATAATATTAACAATAATAATAATAATAATAATAATAATAATAATAATAATAATAATAATAATAATAATAATAATAATAATAATAATAATAATAATAATAGTTATATTAATAAAAGTAATAATAATAATATTAATAATAATACTTTTAATAAGGAAAAATGGAGCTTATTTTGTGTTACATGAGCGTTTTCTCATTTCTATGCAAAAAATCATGTGTGATCTGTGTTTTTAGGCAATCTAAGCCATTTTATAGTTTTTAATATTTAACAAAAATTTGCTTTAAAATAAAATGTTTGAAAAACTAAAATTGAACTAAATTAATTGTGTCTAACACTTTAGTAGAGGAAAAAGGAGGAGACATAAAAGTCACTAAAGTCTTAGAGTTGTCTTTAGTCGTCATATTAATAACAATAACATTTATAATAACAATACTAGTAGTACTAAATTTGCTTATATGCAAGCGCGTAATTAAGATAACAGTTTTTTTGTTTTTTGCTTATATCTCGAAAACAGTTACTCCTATCAATTTTTACCATTTCACCAAAATTAAAGGTGAAAGAGTTTCCTACAAAATAGTTATTTGCATTTTTCATGTAGAATTAACCATAAGCGAGATATAAGTTTGAAAATAATTAATAATTAAAAATGAGTTTTAACAGAAAATGTCTTGTGATTTAAAATACACTTAATTTATTGGGTCCAATACTTAATTAGAGAAAAATGGAGGTCTCAAACATTGAAAACTGAATTACATTTTTGTTCAGTAACTGTCGTCGAAGACTCTAAAAACTTCAGTGACTTATGTCTTCTCCTTTTTCCACTACTAAAGTGTTAGACACAATTAATTTAGTTTAATTTCAGTTTTTCAAACATTTTATTTTAAAGCAAATTTTTGTTAAATATTATTTATATCCAACTCTATAACTCGCTTATGGTTGGTCCTACAAGAAAAATGCAAATAACTATTTTGTAGGAAATTTTATCAGCTTTAATTTTGAATAAAAGATAAAAATTGATAGGAGTAACTGTTTTCGAGATATACGCAAAAAACCAAAGTGAAAACTGTAAGTTACTGAACAAAAATGTGATTTAGTTTTCAATGTTTGAGACGAAGACGAAAATGCAGCATTTACTGTCACCTCCTTTTTCTTCTAATTAAGTATTGGATCCAATAAATTAAGTGTATTTTAAATCACAAAACATTTTCTGTTAAAGCACATTTTTTTTTAATTATTAATTATGTTCAAACTTATATCTCGTTTATGGTTAGCTCTACATGAAAAATGCAAATAACTATTTTGTAGGAAATTTTATCAGCTTTAATTTTGGTGAAAAGGTAAAAATTGATAGGAGTAACTGTTTTCGAGATATAATCAAAAAACAAAAAAACTGTTACCTTAATTAAGCGCTTGCATATAAACAAATTTAGTACTACTAGTATTGTTATTATTAATGTTATTGTTATTAATGTGACAACTAAAGACAACTCTAAGACTTTATTGACTTTTATGTCTCCTCCTTTTTCCTCTACTAAAGTGTTAGACACAATTAATTTAGTTTAATTTCAGTTTTTCAAACATTTTATTTTAAAGCAAATTTTTGTTAAATATTTATATCTAACTCTATAACTCGCTTACGGTTGGTCCCACAAAAGAAATGCATTTAACTATTTTGTAGAAAATTTTATCAGCATTAACTTTGAAAGAAAGATAAAAATTGATAAGAGTAAATGTTTTCAAGATATAAGCAAAAAACCAAAGTGAAAACTTTTACAGTTACTGAACAAAAATGTAATTCAGTTTTCAATGTTTGAGACGAAGACGAAAATGCAGCTACAAACGACTCTAAAAACTTCAGTGACCTTTCTGTCACCTACTTTTTCTTCTACTAAAGTATTGGACCCAATAAATTAAGTGAATTTTAAATCACAAGACATTTTCCGTTAAAGCACATTTTTTTTTAATTATTAATTATTTTCAAACTTATATCTCGCTTATGGTTAGTCTGAAACTGACTCTGAAGACTTTGGTGACTTTTATGTCTTTTTCTTTTTCCTCCACTAAAGTGTTAGACCCAATTAATTTAGTTTAATTTCGGTTTTTCAAACATTTTATTTTAAAGCAAATTTTTAAAGATAAAAATTGATATAAGTAACTGTTTTCGAGATATAAGCAAGAAACCAAAAAACTGTTACCTTAATTAAGCGTTTGCATGTAAGCAAATTTGGTACTATTAGTATTATTATTATTAATGTTATTGTTATTAATATGACGATTAAAGACGACTCTGAAATCTTTAGTGACTTTTATGTCATCTCCTTTTTCCTCTACTAAAGTGTTAGACACAATTAATTTAGTTTAATTTTAGTTTTTCAAACATTTTATTTTAAAGCAAGTTTTTGTTAAATATTATTTATATCCAACTCTATAACTCGCTTATGGTTGGTCCTACAAGAAAAATGCAAAAAACTATTTTGTAGGAAATTTTATCAGCTTTAATTTTGAAAGAAAGATAAAAATTGATAGGAGTAACCGTTTTCGAGATATAAGCAAAAAACCAATAAGAAAACTGTAACTGTTACTGAACAAAAATGTAATTCAGTTTTCAATGTTTGAGACGAAGACGAAAATGCAGCATTTAAAATCGACTCTGAAGACTTCAGTGACTTATATGTCACCTCCTTTTTCTTCTAATAAAGTATTGGACCTAATAAATTAAGTGTATTTTAAATCACAAAACATTTTCTGTTAAAGCACTTTTTTTAAATATTAATTATTTTCAAACTTATATCTCGCTTATGGTTAGTCCTACATGAAAAATGCAAATAACTATCTTGTAGGAAATTTTATCAGCTTTAATTTTGAAAGATAGATAAAAATTGATTGGAGTAATTGTTTTCGAGATATAAGCAAAAAACCAAAGTGAAAACTGTTACAGTTACTGAACAAAAATGTAATCCAGTTTTCAATGTTTGAGACGAAGACGAAAATGCAGCATTTAAAATCGACTCTGAAGACTTCAGCGACTTTTATGTCACCTCCTTTTTCTTCTAATAAAGTATTGGACCCAATAAATTAAGTGTATTTTAAATCACAAGGCATTTTCTGTTAAAGCACTTTTTTTTTAAATATTAATAATTTTTAAACTTATATCTCGCTTATGGTTAGTCTTACATGAAAAATTCAAATAACTATTTTGTAGGAAATTTTATCAGCTTTAATTCTGAAAAAAAGATAAAAATTGATAGGAGTAACTGTTTTCGAGATATAGGCAAGAAACCAAAAAACTGTTACCTTAATTAAGCGTTTGCATATAAGCAAATTTAGTACTATTAGTATTATTATTATTAATGTTATTGTTATTAATATGACGACTAAAGACGACTCTCAAACATTTAGTGACTTTTATGTCTTCTCCTTTTTCCTCTACTAAAGTGTTAGACACAATTAATTTAGTTTAATTTTAGTTTTTCAAACATTTTATTTTAAAGCAAGTTTTTGTTAAATATTATTTATATCCAACTCTATAACTCGCTTATGGTTGGTCCTACAAGAAAAATGCAAATAACTATTTTGTAGGAAATTTTATCAGCTTTAATTTTAAGAGAAAGATAAAAATTGATAGGAGTAACTGTTTTCGAGATATAAGCAAAAAACCAATATGAAAACTGTAACTGTTACTGAACAAAAATGTAATTCAGTTTTCAATGTTTGAGACGAAGACGAAAATGCAGCATTTAAAATCGACTCTGAAGACTTCAGTGACTTATATGTCACCTCCTTTTTCTTCTAATAAAGTATTAGACCTAATAAAATAAGTGTATTTTAAATCACAAGACATTTTCTGTTAAAGCACTTTTTTTAAATATTAATTATTTTCAAACTTATATTTCGCTTATGGTTAGTCCTACATGAAAAATGCAAATAACTATTTTGTAGGAAATTTTATCAGCTTTAATTTTAGTAAAAAGATAAAAATTGATAGGAGTAACTGTTTTCGAGATATAAGCAAGAAACCAAAAAACTGTTACCTTAATTAAGCGCTTGCATATAAGCAAATTTAGTACTAAAAACAACTCTGAAGATTTTGGTGACTTTTATGTCATCTCCTTTTTCCTCTACTAAAGTGTTAGACCCAATTAATTTAGTGTAATATCGGTTTTTCAAACATTTTATTTTAAAACAAATTTTTGTTAAAGAATATTTATATTCAACTCTATAACTCGCTTATGGTTTGTCCTACAAAAAAATGCAAATAACTATTTTGTGGGAAATTTTATCAGCTTTAATTTCGAAAAAAAGATAAAAATTGATAGGAGTAACTGTTTTCGAGATATAAGCAAGAAACCAAAAAACTGTTACCTTAACTAAGCGCTTGCATATAAGCAAATTTAGTACTATTAGTATTATTATTATTAATGTTATTGTTATTAATATGACGACTAAAGACGACTCTGAAACATTTAGTGACTTTTATGTCTTCTCCTTTTTCCTCTACTAAAGTGGAAGACACAATTAATTTAGTTTAATTCCGGTTTTTCAAGCATTTTATTTTAAAGCAAATTTTTGTTAAATATTATTTATATCCAACTCTATAACTCGTTTATACTTGGTCCTACAAGAAAAATGTAAATAACTATTTTGTTGGAAATTTTATCAGCTTTAATTATGGAAAAAAGATAAAATTTGATAGGAGTAACTGTTTTCAAGATATAAGCAAAAAACCAATAAGAAAACTGTAACTGTTACTGAACAAAAATGTAATTCAGTTTTCAATGTTTGAGACAAAGACGAAAATGCAGCATTTAAAATCGACTCTGAAGACTTCAGTGACTTTTATGTCACCTCCTTTTTCTTCTAATAAAGTATTAGACCCAATAAATTAAGTGTATTTTAAATCACAAGACATTTTCTGTTAAAGCACTTTTTTTTTAAATATTAATTATTTTCAAACTTATATCTCGCTTATGGTTAGTCCTACATGAAAAATGCAAATAACTATTTTGTAGGAAATTTTATCAGCTTTAATTTTAGTAAAATGGTAAAAATTGATAGGAGTAACTGTTTTCGAGATATAAGCAAGAAACCAAAAAACTGTTATCTTAATTAAGCGTTTGCATATAAGAAAATTTAGTACTATTAGTATTATTATTATTAATGTTATTGTTATTAATATGACGATTAAAAACGACTCTGAAGACTTTGGTGACTTTTACGTCGCCTCCTTTTTCCTCTACTAAAGTGTTAGACCCAATTAATTTAGTTTAATTTCGGTTTTTCAAACATTTTATTTTAAAGCAAATTTTTGTTAAAGATTATTTATATCCAACTCTATAACTCGCTTATGGTTGGTCCTACAAAAAAAATGTAAATAACTATTTTGTTGGAAATTTTATCAGCTTTAATTTTGGAAAAAAGATAAAATAATTTGATAGGAGTAACTGTTTTCGAGATATAAGCAAAAAACCAATAAGAAAACTGTAACTGTTCCTGAACAAAAAAAACGAATTACGTTATAGACTTGACGAGAGCGGCGTATCTCGGACTCTTATAGGACTCTTATAGGGTGAAAAAGTATCTGTTTGGATTAAAACAAATTATTTTTGTTGTCTCTCAGTCTGAATTGTTTATCAGTTCAAACAAAAACGGCTTATTTTAGACGATCTTTTGCTTTGAACAAGAAAACATACATCGAACAGACTAAAAACGTATTAATCTGGCATAAAAGAGCAATTTATGTATCACTTTGGATAAAGGCAGCTAATCCTATTCGTTTCATTGCTTAAAATAGACAAAATTGTTAATAAATCTAACAAAAACGCTGTATTCTAGCACAAAATACTAATTACATTATAGTTTCGACGAGAATAGCTTATTTGGAATGATTCTATGCTTCCAAACGAGTAAATTTTTATTAAACAGATGCCAAACATCATGTTTTGTCCTATAAAGACATTTTATATTGCAGTTTGTATTAAAACAAAATATTTTCGTTGATTCTTTGTTAGAAGCAGCAAACCTAACATTAAAGAATCTGAAAACTTTGTATTCGGACACAAACCACCGAATTTTGTATCAGTTTAGACAAAAACAGTTGATTTTCGACAATATTTTGCTTTGAACAAGAAAACTTATATCAAACTGACTAAAAACGTCTTATTTTAGCACAAAACAAAAGATTTGCGTTATAGTCTTAACGAGAGCTGTTAATTTCAAACGGTTCCATGCTTTGAAACGAGTAAACTTTCACTGAACAGAGGAAAAACATCTTATTTCGCCTTTTACAAACGATTCATGCCACAGTTAGGATAAAAACCAATTATTTTCGTTAATTCATTGTTACAAACAAGAAACCTTACATCAAAGTAACTGAAAACCCCTTATTCAGGCACAGAAACGAGTAAACTTTTATAGGACAGATGCAAAATACCATATTACCACATAAATCGTTATTTTAAAGCAAAGTATTAGCTTTTGCACTTGTTCAAGTAAAGTTTGCTTACTTCGAAGTATGTAATCGTCCGAAATAATTTTTTTTGTCAAAACTATAACGTAATTTGTTTTTTGAGCTTGAATATAGAGTTTTCATTACGTTTTATAGTAGTTTACTCTACTCTAAGCATAGAATCAAACAGTGTAATCCGCTTTTGTTAAAACTGATACATAATTTGCTCTTATTTTCGAGAATAAGACGTTTTCAATATGTTTGATAAAATTTTTCTTGTTTATAGCAAGGAATCGTTTAAAATAAGCTGTATTTGCCTAAACTGATACGTAATTCGATATTTGTGCATGGGTACGAAGTTTTCAGTTTTTTTGACGTGAAATTTCTTGTTGCAAAAGGTAATAACTTGCTTTAAAACAACGCTTTATATGGTAATATGTGGTTTTGCATCTGCCCCATAAAAGTTCATTAGTTTCGAATCATAAAATCGTTTGAAATAAACAGTGCTGGTCGAAACTATAATGTAAATTATTTCTTTGAGACGAAATTTAAAGTTTTCATTAAGTTTTATACAAGTTTACTCTATTCTAAGTAAAGGAGTAATCAGGATAAATTGCTTTTATCTAGAGTAATATATAATTTGCAGTTTTCAGCCAGAATAAGACGTTTTTAATCTTTTTAATGTAAGTTTTTGTATTCAAAACAAAGGATCGTCTAAAGTAAGTAGTTTTTGTCCAGACTGAAACGTAATTCGAATTTCTGTGCCTGAATAAGGGGTTTTCAGTTACTTTGATGTAAGGTTTCTTGTTTGTAACAATGAATTAACGAAAATAATTGGTTTTTATCCTAACTGTGGCATGAATCGTTTTTAAAAGGCGAAATAAGATGTTTTTCCTTTGTTCAGAGAAAGTTTACTCGTTTCAAAGCACAGAACCGTTTGAAATTAACAGCTCTCGTTAAGACTATAACGCAGATCTTTTGTTTTGTGCTAAAATAAGACGTTTTTAGTCCGTTTGACGTAAGTTTTCTTGTTCAAAGCAAAATATTGTCGAAAATCAACCGTTTTTGTCTAAACTGATACAAAATTCGGTGGTTTGTGTCCGAATACAAAGTTTTCAGATTCTTTAATGCTAGGTTTGCTGCTTCTAACAATGAATCAACGAAAATATTTTGTTTTAATACAAACTGCAATATAAAATGTCTTTATAGGACAAAACATGATGTTTGGCATGTTTAATAAAAATTTACTCGTTTGGAAGCATAGAATCATTCCAAATAAGCTATTCTCGTCGAAACTATAATGTAATTAGTATTTTGTGCTAGAATACAGCGTTTTTGTTAGATTTATAAACAATTTTGTCTATTTTAAGCAATGAAACGAATAGGATTAGCTGCCTTTATCCAAAGTGAGACATAAATTGCTCTTTTATGCCAGATTAATACGTTTTTAGTCTGTTCGATGTAAGTTTTCTTGTTCAAAGCAAAAGATCGTCTAAAACAAGTCGTTTTTGTTTGAACTGATGAACAATTCAGACTGAGAGTCAACAAAAATAATTTGTTTTAATCCAAACTGATACTTTTTGACCCTATAAGAGTCCTATAAGAGTCCGAGATACGCCGTTCTCGTCAAGTCTATAACGTAATTCGTTTTTTTGTGTCAGAATACGACGTTTTCTGTCTGTTTAATATAATTTTTTAATAATAATAATAATAATAATAATAATAATAATAATAATAATAATAATAATAATAATAATAATAATAATAATAATAATAATAATAATAATAATAATAATAATAATAATAATAATAATAATAAAATTAATAATAGTAATAAAAGTAAGCTTAGTTTTCTAAGCAAAAATAAAGCTTATTTTGTGTGTTATATGAGCGTTTTCTCATTTCTATGCAAGAAATTATCTGTGATCTGTGTTTTTAGGCAAGAAATTGTCTAAAATTATTAACTCATTTTAAAACTGGTATAAAAACATTTACTACACAAAAGTTAATAATAATAATAATAATAATAATAATAATAATAATAATAATAATAGTAATAATAATAATAATACTTTTAATAAGGAAAAATGAGGCTTATTTTGTGTGTTACATGAGCGTTTTCTCATTTCTATGCAAAAGATCATGTGTGATCTGTGTTTATAGGCAATCTAAGCAATTTTATAGTTTTTAGGCAAGAAATTGTCTAAAATAAATCACTCATTTTAAAACTGGTATAAAAACATTTACTATACAAAAGTTAAAATCGGTTTTTAATAATAATAATAATAATAATAATAATAATAATAATAATAATAATATTAGTAATAATAATAATAAAAATAATAGTAATAATAATAAAATAATAATAATAATAATAAAAGTAAGCTTAGTTTTCTAAGCAAAAATGAAGCTTATTTTGTGTGTTATATGAATGTTTTCTCATTTCTATGCAAGAAATTATCTGTGATCTGTGTTTTTAGGCAAGAAATTGTCTAAAATTAATAACTCATTTTAAAACTGGTATAAAAACATTTACTATACAAAAGTTATAATCGGTTTTTAATAATACCAATTATAATAATAATAATAATAATAATAATAATAATAATAATAATAATAATAATAATAATAATAATAATAATAATAATAATAATAATAAAAATAATAATAATAAAAATAATAATAGTAGTAATAAAAGTAAGCTTAGTTTTCTAAACAAAAATGAAGCTTATATTGTGTTATATGAGCGTTTTCTCATTTCTATGCAAAAGATAATGTGTGATCTGTGTTTGTAGGCAATCTAAGCCATTTTATAGTTTTTAGGCAAGAAATTGGCTAAAATTAATCACTCATTTTAAAACTGGTATAAAAACAATACTATACAAAAGTTATAATCGGTTTTTAATAATACTAATAATAATAATAATAATAATAATAATAATAATAATAATAATAATAATAATAATAATAATAATAATAATAATAATAATAATAATAATAATAATAATAATAATAATAATAATAATAATAATAATAATAATAATAATAATAATATTAACAATAATAATAATAAAAATAATAATAATAGTAATAAAAGTAAGCTTAGTTTTCTAAGCAAAAATGAAGCTTATTTTGTGTGTTATATGAGTGTTTTCTCATTTCTATGCAAGAAATCATCTGTGATCTGTGTTTTTAGGCAAGAAATTGTCTAAAATTAATAACTCATTTTAAAACTGGTATAAAAACATTTACTATACAAAAGTTATAATCGGTTCTTAATAATAATAATAATAATAATATTAACAATAATAATAACAATAATAATAATAATAATAATAATAATAATAATAATAATAATAATAATAATAATAATAATAATAATAATAATAATAATAATATTAATAATAAAAATAATAATAATAGTAATAAATGTAAGCTTAGTTTTCTAAGCAAAAATGAAGCTTATTTTGTGTTATTTGAGCGTTTTCTCATTTCTATGCAAGAGATCATCTGTGATCTGTGTTTTTACTATACAAAAGTTAATAATAATAATAATATAAATAATAATAATAATAATAATATTAACAATAATAATAATAATAATAATAATAGTAATAGAAACAAAAGTAATAATAATAATAATACTTTTAATAAGGAAAAATAGAGCTTATTTTGTGTGTTACATGAGCGTTTTCTCATTTCTATGCGAAAGATCATGTGTGATCTGTGTTTTTAGGCAATCTAAGCCATTTTATAGTTTTTAATATTTAACAAAAATTTGCTTTAAAATAAAATGTTTGAAAAACTGAAATTAAACAAAATTAATCGTGTCTAACACTTTAGTAGAGGAAAAAGGAGGAGACATAAAGGTCACTAAAGTCTTAAATGTAATACAGTTTTCAATGTTTGAGACGAAGACGAAAATGCAGCATTTACTGTCACTTTAATTTTAGTAAAAATTTTAGTAAAAAGATAAAAATTGATAGGAGTAACTGTTTTCGAGATATAAGCAAGAAACCAAAAAACTGTTACCTTAATTAAGCGCTTGCATATAAGCAAATTTAGTACTAAAAACAACTCTGAAGACTTTGGTGACTTTTATGTCTTCTCCTTTTTCCTCTACTAAAGTGTTAGACACAATTAATTTAGTTTAATGTCGGTTTTTCAAACATTTTATTTTAAAGCAAATTTTTGTTAAAGATTATTTATATCCAACTCTATAACTCGCTTATGGTTGGTCCTACAAGAAAAATGCAAGTAGCTATTTTGTAGGAAATTTTATCAGCTTTAATCCTAAAAAAAAGATAAAAATTGATAGAAGTAACTGTTTTCGAGATATAAGCAAAAATCCAATAAGAAAACTGTAACTGCTACTGAACAAAAATGTAATTCAGTTTTCAATTTTTGAGACGAAGACGAAAATGCAGCATTTAAAATCGACTCTGAAGACTTCAGTGACTTTTATGTCACCTCCTTTTTCTTCTAATAAAGTATTGGGCCCATTAAATTAAGTGTATTTTAAATCACAAGACATTTTCTGTTAAAGCACTTTTTTTTTAAATATTAATTATTATCAAACTTATTTTTCGCTTATGGTTAGTCCTACATAAAAAATGCAAATTACTATTTTGTAGGAAATTTTATCAGCTTTAATTTTAGTAAAAAGATAAAAATTGATAGGAGTAACTGTTTTCGAGATATAAGCAAGAAACCAAAAAACTGTTATCTTAATTAAGCGCTTGCATATAAGCAAATTTAGTATTAAAAACAACTTTGAAGACTTTGGTGACTTTTATATCTTCTCCTTTTTCCTATACTAAAGTGTTAGACCCAATTAAT
Source organism: Tribolium castaneum (assembly GCF_031307605.1). Lineage (NCBI taxonomy): Eukaryota > Metazoa > Arthropoda > Insecta > Coleoptera > Tenebrionidae > Tribolium > Tribolium castaneum. The sequence goes on from NC_087397.1 coordinate 19,341,370, forward strand.
TTAGTTTAATATCGGTTTTTCAAACATTTTATTTTAAGCAAATGTTTGTTAAAGATTATTTATATCCAACTCTATAACTCGCTTATGGTTGGTCCTACAAAAAAATGTAAATAACTAGTTTGTAGGAAATTTTATCAGCTTTAATTTTGAAAAAAAGATAAAAATTGATAGGAGTAACTGTTTTCGAGATATAAGCAAGAAACCAAAAAACTGTTACCTTAATTAAACGTTTGCATATAAGCAAATTTAGTACTATTAGTATTATTATTATTAATGTTATTGTTATTAATATGACGACTAAAGACGACTCTGAAACATTTAGTGACTTTTATGTCTTCTCCTTTTTCCTCTACTAAAGTGTTAGACACAATTAATTTAGTTTAATTCCGGTTTTTCCAGCATTTTATTTTAAAGCAAATTTTTGTTAAATATTATTTATATCCAACTCTATAACTCGTTTATGCTTGGTCTTACAAGAAAAATGTAAATAACTATTTTGTTGGAAATTTTATCAGCTTTAATTTTGGAAGAAAGATAAAATTTGATAGGAGTAACTGTTTTCGAGATATAAGCAAATAACCAATAAGAAAACTGTGACTGTTACTGAACAAAAATGTAATCCAGTTTTCAATGTTTGAGACGAAGACGAAAATGCAGCATTTAAAAACGACTCTGAAGACTTCAGTGACTTTTATGTCACCTCCATTTTCTTCTAATAAAATATTGGACCCAATAAATTAAGTGTATTTTAAATCACAAGACATTTTCTGTTAAAGCACTTTTTTTTAAAATATTAATTATTTTCAAACTTATATCTCCCTTATGGTTAGTCCTACATGAAAAATGCAAATAACTATTTTGTAGAAAATTTTATCAGCTTTAATTTTAGTAAAAAGATAAAAATTGATAGGAGTAACTGTTTTCGAGATATTCGCAAGAAACCAAAAAACTGTTACCTTAATTAAGCGTTTGCATATAAGCAAATTTAGTACTATTAGTATTATTATTATTAATGTTATTGTTTTTAATATGACGATTAAAAACGACTCTGAAGACTTTGGGGACTTTTACGTCTACTCCTTTTTCCTCTACTAAAGTGTTAGACCCAATTAATTTAGTTTAATTTCGATTTTTCAAACATTTTATTTTAAAGCAAATTTTTGTTAAAGATTATTTATATCCAACTCTATAACTCGCTTATGGTTGGTCTTACAAAAGAAATGCAAATAACTATTTTGTAGGAAATTTTATCAGCTTTAATTTTAATGAAAAGATAAAAATTTATAGACGTAACTGTTTTCGAGATATAAGCAAAAAACCAAAGTGAAAACTGTAACAGTTACTGAACAAAAATGTAATTCAGTTTTCAATGTTTGAGACGTAGACGAAAATGCAGCATTTAAAAACGACTCTGAAGTGACTTTTAAGTCACCTCCTTTTTCTTCTAATAAAGTATTGGACCCAATAAATTAAGTGTATTTTAAATCACAAGACATTTTTTGTTAAAGCACTTTTTTTTTAAATATTGATTATTTTCAAACTTATATCTCGCTTATGGTTAGTCCTACATGAAAAATGCAAAAAATTATTTTGTAGGAAATTTTATCAGCTTTAATTTTAGTAAAAAGATAAAAATTGATAGGAGCAACTGTTTTCGAGATATAAGCAAGAAACCAAAAAACTGTCACCTTAATTAAGCGTTTGCATACAAGCAAATTTAGTACTATTAGTATTATTATTATTAAGGTTATTGTTATTAGTATGACGATTAAAGACGACTCTGAAACCTTTAGTGACTTTTATGTGTTCTCCTTTTTCCTCTACTAAAGTGTTAGACCCAATTAATTTAGTTTAATTTCGGTTTTTCAAACATTTTATTTTAAAGCAAATTTTTGTTAAAGATTATTTATATCAAACTCTATAACTCGCTTATGGTTGGTCCTACAAAAAAAATGCTAAAACTATTTTGTAGGAAATTTTATCAGCTTTAATTTTTAAGGAAAAATAAAAATTTATAGAAGTAACTGTTTTCGAGATATAAGCAAAAAACCAAAGTGAAAACTGTAACAGTTACTGAACAAAAATGTAATTCAGTTTTCAATGTTTGAGACGTAGACGAAAATGCAGCATTTAAAAACGACTCTGAAGACTTCAGTGACTTTTAAGTCACCTCCTTTTTCTTCTAATAAAGTATTGGACCCATTAAATTAAGTGTATTTTAAATCACAAGACATTTTCTGTTAAAGCAATTTTTTTTTAAATATTAATTATTTTCAAACTTACATCTCGCTTATGGTTAGTCCAACATAAAAAATGCAAATTACTATTTTGTAGGAAATTTTATCAGCTTTAATTTTTGTAAAAAGATAAAAATTAATAGGAGTAACTGTTTTCGAGATATAAGCAAGAAACCAAAAAACTGTCATCTTAATTAAGCGTTTGCATACAAGCAAATTTAGTACTATTAGTATTATTATTATTAATGTTATTGTTATTAGTATGACAATTAAAGACGACTCTGCAACCTTTAGTGACTTTTATGTCTTCTCCTTTTTCCTCTACTAAAGTGTTAGACACAATTAATTTAGTTTAATTTCAGTATTTCAAACATTTTATTTTAAAGCAAATTTTTGTTAAATATTATTTATATCCATCTTTATAACTCGCTTATACTTGGTCCTACAAGAAAATTGCAAATAACTATTTTGTAGGAAATTTTATCAGCTTTAATTTTAGTAAAAAAAAAATTGATAGGAGTAACTGTTTTCGAAATATAAGCAAGAAACTGTTACCTTAATTAAGCGCTTGCATATAAGCAAATTTAGTAATATTAGTATTATTATTATTAATGTTATTGTTATTAATATGACGACTAAAAACGACTCTCAAGACTTTGGTGACTTTTATGTCTTCTCCTTTTTCCTCTACTAAAGTGTTAGTCTTAATTTAGTTTAATTTCGGTTTTTCAAACATTTTATTTTAAAGCAAATTTTTGTTAAAGATTATTTATATCCAACTCTATAACTCGCTTATGGTTGGTCCTACAAGAAAAATGCAAATAACTATTTTGTAGGAAATTTTATCAGATTGAATTTTGAAAAAAAAAGATAAAAATTGATAGGAGTAACTGTTTTCGAGATATAAGCAAAAAACCAATAAGAAAACTGTAACTGTTACTGAACAAAAATGTAATTCAGTTTTTAATGTTTGAGACAAAGACGAAAATGCAGCATTTAAAATCGACTCTAAAGACTTCAGTGACTTTTATGTCACCTCCTTTTTCTTCTAATAAAGTATTGGACCCATTAAATTAAGTGTATTTTAAATCACAAGACATTTTCTGTTAAAGCACTTTTTTTTTAAATATTAATTATTTTCAAACTTACATCTCGCTTATGGTTAGTCCAACATAAAAAATGCAAATTACTATTTTGTAGGAAATTTTATCAGCTTTAATTTTTGTAAAAAGATAAAAATTAATAGGAGTAACTGTTTTCGAGATATAAGCAAGAAACCAAAAAACTGTCATCTTAATTAAGCGTTTGCATACAAGCAAATTTAGTACTATTAGTATTATTATTATTAATGTTATTGTTATTAGTATGACAATTAAAGACGACTCTGCAACCTTTAGTGACTTTTATGTCTTCTCCTTTTTCCTCTACTAAAGTGTTAGACACAATTAATTTAGTTTAATTTCAGTATTTCAAACATTTTATTTTAAAGCAAATTTTTGTTAAATATTATTTATATCCATCTTTATAACTCGCTTATACTTGGTCCTACAAGAAAATTGCAAATAACTATTTTGTAGGAAATTTTATCAGCTTTAATTTTAGTAAAAAGATAAAAATTGCTAGGAGTAACTGTTTTCGAGATATAAGCAAGAAACCAAAAAACTGTTACCTTAATAAAGCGCTTGCATATAAGCAAATTTAGTACTATTACTATTATTATTATTAATGTTATTGTTATTAATATGACGACTAAAAACGACTCTCAAAACTTTGGTGACTTTTATGTCTTCTCCTTTTTCCTATACTAAAGTGTTAGACTCAATTAATTTAGTTTAATTTCGGTTTTTCAAACATTTTATTTTAAAGCAAATTTTTGTTAAAGATTATTTATATCCAACTCTATAACTCGCTTATGGTTGGTCCTACAAGAAAAATGCAAATAACTATTTTGTAGGAAATTTTATCAGCTTTAATTTTAGTAATAAGATAAAAATTGATAGGAGTAACTGTTTTCGAGATATAAGCAAGAAACCAAAAAACTGTAACCTTAATTAAGCGCTTGCATATAAGCAAATTTAGTACTAAAAACCACTCTGAAGACCTTGGTGACTTTTGTCTTCTCCTTTTTCCTCTACTAAAGTGTTAGACCCAATTAATTTGGTTTAATATCGGTTTTTCAAACATTTTATTTTAAAGAAAATTTTTGTTAAAGATTATTTATATCCAACTCTACAACTCGCTTATGGTTGGTCCTACAAAAAAATGCAAACAACTATTTTGTAGAAAATTTTATCAGCTTTAATTTTGAAAAAGAGATAAAAATTGATAGGAGTAACTGTTTTCGAGATATAAGCAAGAAACCTAAAAACTGTTACCATAATTAAGCGTTTGCATATAAGCAAATTTAGTACTATTAGTATTATTATTATTAATGTTATTGTTATTAATATGGCGACTAAAGACGACTCTGAAACATTTAGTGACTTTTATGTCTTCTCCTTTTTCCTCTACTAAAGTGTTAGACACAATTAATTTAGTTTAATTCCGGTTTTTCAAGCATTTTATTTTAAAGCAAATTTTTGTTAAATATTATTTATATCAAACTCTATAACTCGTTTATGCTTGGTCCTACAAGAAAAATGCAAATAACTATTTTGTTGGAAATTTTATCAGCTTTAATTTTGGAAAAATGATAAAATTTGATAGGAGTAACTGTTTTCGAGATATAAGCAAAAAATCAATAAGAAAACTGTAACTGTTACTGAACAAAAATGTAATTCAGTTTTCAATGTTTGAGACGAAGACGAAAATGCAGCATTTTCTGTCACCTCCTTTTTCTTCTAATTAAGTATTGGACCCAATAAATTAAGTGTATTTTAAATCACAAGACATTTTCTGTTAAAACACATTTTTTTTTAATTATTAATTATTTTCAAACTTATATCTCGCTTATCGTTAGTTCTACATGAAAAATGCAATTAACTATTTTGTAGGAAATTTTATCACCTTTAATTTTGGTGAAAAGTTAAAAATTGATAGAAGTAACTGTTTTCGAGATATAAGCAAATAACAAAAAAACTGTTACCTTAATTAAGCGCTTGCTTATAAGCAAATTTAGTACTACTAGTATTGTTATTATAAATGTTATTGTTATTAATATGACGACTAAAGACAACTCTAAGACTTTAGTGACTTTTATGTTTCCTCCTTTTTCTTTTACTAAAGTGTTAGACACAATTAATTTAGTTTAATTTCAGTTTTTCAAACATTTTATTTTAAAGCAAATTTTTGTTAGATATTAAAAACTATAAAATGGCTTAGATTGCCTAAAAACACAGATCACACATGATCTTTTGCATAGAAATGAGAAAACGCTCATCTAACACAAAATAAGCTTCATTTTTGCTTAGAAAACTAAGCTTACTTTTATTACTACTATTAATATTATTATTATTATTATTATTATTACTATTATTTTTATTACAATTATTACTATTATTATTATTATTATTATTATTATTATTATTATTAATATTATTATTATTAAAAACCGATTATAACTTTTGTATAGTAAATGTTTTTATACCAGTTTTAAAATGAGTTATTAATTTTAGACAATTTCTTGCCTAAAAACACAGATCACAGATGATCTCTTGCATAGAAATGAGAAAACGCTCATATAACACAAAATAAGCTTCATTTTTGCTTAGAAAACTAAGCTTACTTTTATTACTACTATTATTATTATTTTTATTATTATTATTATTACTATTATTTTTATTATTAATACTATTATTATTATTATTATTATTATTATTATTATTAATATTATTATTACTAAAAACCGATTATAACTTTTGTATAGTAAATGTTTTTATACCAGTTTTAAAATGAGTTATTAATTTTAGACAATTTCTTGCCTAAAAACTATAAAATGGCTTAGATTGCCTAAAAACACAGATCACACATGATCTTTTGCATAGAAATGAGAAAACGCTCATGTAACACACAAAATAAGCTTCATTTTTCCTTATTAAAAGTATTAACATTATTATTACTTTTGTTACTATTGCTATTATTATTATTATTATTATTATTATTATTATTATTATTGTTATTATTATTATTATTATTAAAAAATTATATTAAACAGACAGAAAACGTCGTATTCTGACACAAAAAAACGAATTACGTTATAGACTTGACGAGAATGGCGTATCTCGGACTCATATAGGACTCTTATAGGGTCAAAAAGTATCAGTTTATTCAATTTATTTTAATAACTCATTTTAAAACTAGTATAAAAACATTTACTATACAAAAGTTATAATCGGTTTTTAATAATAATAATATTAATAATAATAATAATAATAATAATAATAATAATAATAATAATAATAATAATAATAGTAATAATAATAATAAAAATAATAGTAATAATAATAATAATAATAAAAATAATAATAATAGTAGTAATAACATTAAGCTTAGTTTTCTAAGCAAAAATGAAGCTAATTGTGTGTTATATGAGCGTTTTCTCATTTCTGTGCAAAAGATTATGTGTGATCTGTGTTTTTAGGCAATCTAAGCCATTTTATAGTTTTTAGGCAAGAAATTGGCTAAAATTAATCACTCATTTTAAAACTGGTATAAAAACAATACTATACAAAAGTTATAATCAGTTTTTAATAATAACAATTATAATAATAATAATAATAATAATAATAATAATAACAATAATAATAATAATAATAATAATAACAATAATAATAATAAAAATAATAATAATAGTAATAAAAGTAAGCTTAGTTTTCTAAGCAACACTTTAGTAGAGGAAAAAGGAGAAGACATAAAAGTCACCAAAGTCTTGAGAGTCGTTTTTAGTCGTCATATTAATAACAATAACATTAATAATAATAATACTAATATTACTAAATTTGCTTATATGCAAGCGCTTAATTAAGGTAACAGTTTCTTGCTTATATTTCGAAAACAGTTACTCCTATCAATTTTTATCTTTTTACTAAAATTAAAGCTGATAAAATATCTTACAAAATAGTTATTTGCATTTTTCTTGTAGGATCAAGCATAAACGAGTTATAGAGTTGGATATAAATAATATTTAACAAAAATTTGCTTTAAAATAAAATGCTTGAAAAACCGGAATTAAACTAAATTAATTGTGTCTAACACTTTAGTAGAGGAAAAAGGAAAAGACATAAAAGTCACTAAATGTTTCAGAACCGTATTTTAGTCGTCATATTAATAACAATAACATTAATAATAATAATACTAGTAGTACTAAATTTGCTTAAATGCAAACGCTTAATTAAGGTAACAGTTTTTTGGTTTCTTGCTTATATCTCGAAAACAGTTACTTCTATCAATTTTTATCTCTTTTTCAAAATTAAAGCTGATAAAATTTCCTACAAAATAGTTATTTGCATTTTTTTGTAGGACCAACCATAAGCAAGTTATAGAGTTGGATATAAATAATCTTTAACAAAAATTTGCTTTAAAATAAAATGTTTGAAAAACCGATATTAAACCCAATTAATTGGGTCTAACACTTTAGTAGAGGAAAAAGAAGAAGACATAAAAGTCACCAAAGTCTTCAGAGTTGTTTTTAGTACTAAATTTGCTTATATGCAAGCGCTTAATTAAGGTAACAGTTTTTTGGTTTCTTGCTTATATCTCGAAAACAGTTACTCCTATTAATTTTTATCTTTTTACTAAAATTAAAGCTGGTAAAATTTCCTACAAAATAGTAATTTGCATTTTTCATGTAGGACTAACCATAAGCGAGATGTAAATTTGAAAATAATTAATATTTAAAAAAAAAGTACTTTAACAGAAAATGTCTTGTGATTTAAAATACACTTAATTTAATGGGTCCAATACTTTATTAGAAGAAAAAGGAGGTGACCTAAAAGTTACTGAAGTCTTCAGAGTCGATTTTAAATGCTGCATTTTCGTCTTTGTCTCAAACATTGAAAACTGAATTACATTTTTGTTCAGTAACAGTTACAGTTTTCTTATTGGTTTTTTGCTTATATCTCGAAAACAGTTACTCCTATCAATTTTTATCTTTTTTTCAAAATTCAAGCTGATAAAATTTCCTACAAAATAGTTATTTGCATTTTTCTTGTAGGACCAACCATAAGCGCGTTATAGAGTTGGATATAAATAATCTTTAACAAAAATTTGCTTTAAAATAAAATGTTTGAAAAACCGAAATTAAACTAAATTAATTAAGACTAACACTTTAGTAGAGGAAAAAGAAAAAGACATAAAAGTCACCAAAGTCTTGAGAGTCGTTTTTAGTCGTCATATTAATAACAATAACATTAATAATAATAATACTAATATTACTAAATTTGCTTATATGCAAACGCTTAATTAAGGTAACAGTTTCTTGCTTATATTTCGAAAACAGTTACTCCTATCAATTTTTATCTTTTTACTAAAATTAAAGCTGATAAAATTTCCTACAAAATAGTTATTTGCATTTTTCTTGTAGGACCAAGCATAAACGAGTTATAGAGTTGGATATAAATAATATTTAACAAAAATTTGCTTTAAAATAAAATGTTTGAAAAACCGATATTAAACCCAATTAATTGGGTCTAACACTTTAGTAGAGGAAAAAGAAGAAGACATAAAAGTCACCAAAGTCTTCAGAGTTGTTTTTAGTACTAAATTTGCTTATATGCAAGCGCTTAATTAAGGTAACAGTTTTTTGGTTTCTTGCTTATATCTCGAAAACAGTTACTCCTATTAATTTTTATCTTTTTACTAAAATTAAAGCTGGTAAAATTTCCTACAAAATAGTAATTTGCATTTTTCATGTAGGACTAACCATAAGCGAGATGTAAATTTGAAAATAATTTATATTTAAAAAAAAAGTACTTTAACAGAAAATGTCTTGTGATTTAAAATACACTTAATTTAATGGGTCCAATACTTTATTAGAAGAAAAAGGAGGTGACCTAAAAGTTACTGAAGTCTTCAGAGTCGATTTTAAATGCTGCATTTTCGTCTTTGTCTCAAACATTGAAAACTGAATTACATTTTTGTTCAGTAACAGTTACAGTTTTCTTATTGGTTTTTTGCTTATATCTCGAAAACAGTTACTCCTATCAATTTTTATCTTTTTTTCAAAATTCAAGCTGATAAAATTTCCTACAAAATAGTTATTTGCATTTTTCTTGTAGGACCAACCATAAGCGCGTTATAGAGTTGGATATAAATAATCTTTAACAAAAATTTGCTTTAAAATAAAATGTTTGAAAAACCGAAATTAAACTAAATTAATTAAGACTAACACTTTAGTAGAGGAAAAAGAAAAAGACATAAATGTCACCAAAGTCTTGAGAGTCGTTTTTAGTCGTCATATTAATAACAATAACATTAATAATAATAATACTAATATTACTAAATTTGCTTATATGCAAGCGCTTAATTAAGGTAACAGTTTTTTGGTTTCTTGCTTATATTTCGAAAACAGTTACTCCTAGCAATTTTTATCTTTTTACTAAAATTAAAGCTGGTAAAATTTCCTACAAAATAGTAATTTGCATTTTTCATGTAGGACTAACCATAAGCGAGATGTAAATTTGAAAATAATTAATATTTAAAAAAAAAGTACTTTAACAGAAAATGTCTTGTGATTTAAAATACACTTAATTTAATGGGTCCAATACTTTATTAGAAGAAAAAGGAGGTGACCTAAAAGTTACTGAAGTCTTCAGAGTCGATTTTAAATGCTGCATTTTCGTCTTTGTCTCAAACATTGAAAACTGAATTACATTTTTGTTCAGTAACAGTTACAGTTTTCTTATTGGTTTTTTGCTTATATCTCGAAAACAGTTACTCCTATCAATTTTTATCTTTTTTTCAAAATTCAAGCTGATAAAATTTCCTACAAAATAGTTATTTGCATTTTTCTTGTAGGACCAACCATAAGCGCGTTATAGAGTTGGATATAAATAATCTTTAACAAAAATTTGCTTTAAAATAAAATGTTTGAAAAACCGAAATTAAACTAAATTAATTAAGACTAACACTTTAGTAGAGGAAAAAGAAAAAGACATAAAAGTCACCAAAGTCTTGAGAGTCGTTTTTAGTCGTCATATTAATAACAATAACATTAATAATAATAATACTAATATTACTAAATTTGCTTATATGCAAACGCTTAATTAAGGTAACAGTTTCTTGCTTATATTTCGAAAACAGTTACTCCTATCAATTTTTATCTTTTTACTAAAATTAAAGCTGATAAAATTTCCTACAAAATAGTTATTTGCATTTTTCTTGCAGGACCAAGTATAAACGAGTTATAAAGATGGATATAAATAATATTTAACAAAAATTTGCTTTAAAATAAAATGTTTGAAATACTGAAATTAAACTAAATTAATTGTGTCTAACACTTTAGTAGAGGAAAAAGGAGGAGACATAAAAGTCACTAAAGGTTTCAGAGTCGTCTTTAATCGTCATACTAATAACAATAACATTAATAATAATAATACTAATAGTACTAAATTTGCTTGTATGCAAACGCTTAATTAAGGTGACAGTTTTTTGGTTTCTTGCTTATATCTCGAAAACAGTTACTCCTATCAATTTTTATCATTTTACTAAAATTAAAGCTGATAAAATTTTCTACAAAATAGTTTTTTGCATTTTTCATGTAGGACTACCCATAAGCGAGATATAAGTTTGAAAATAATCAATATTTAAAAAAAAGTGCTTTAACAAAAAATGTCTTGTGATTTAAAATACACTTAATTTATTGGGTCCAATACTTTATTAGAAGAAAAAGGAGGTGACTTAAAAGTCACTGAAATCTTCAGAGTCGTTTTTAAATGCTGCATTTTCGTCTACGTCTCAAACATTGAAAACTGAATAACATTTTTGTTCAGTAACAGTTACAGTTTTCTTATTGGTTTTTTGCTTATATCTCGAAAACAGTTACTTCTATCAATATTTATCTTTTTTTCAAAATTCAAGCTGATAAAGTTTCCAACAAAATAGTTATTTGCATTTTTCTTGTACGACCAAGTATAAGCGAGTTATAAAGATGGATATAAATAATAATTAACAAAAATTTGCTTTAAAATAAAATGTTTGAAATACTGAAATTAAACTAAATTAATTGTGTCTAACACTTTAGTAGAGGAAAAAGGAGGAGACATAAAAGTCGCTAAAGGTTTCAGAGTCGTCTTTAATCGTCATACTAATAACAATAACATTAATAATAATAAAACTAATAGTACTAAATTTGCTTGTATGCAAGCGCTTAATTGAGGTAACAGTTTCTTGCTTATATTTCGAAAACAGTTACTCCTATCAATTTTTATCTTTTTACTAAAATTAAAGCTGATAAAATTTCCTACAAAATAGTTATTTGCATTTTTTATGTAGGACTAACCATAAGCGAGATATAAGTTTGAAAATAATTAATATTTAAAAAAAAAGTGCTTTAACAGAAAATGTCTTGTGATTTAAAATACACAAAATTTATTGGGTCCAATACTTTATTAGAAGAAAAAGGAGGTGACATAAAAGTCACTGAAGTCTTCAGAGTCGTTTTTAAATGATGCATTTTCGTCTTCGTCTCAAACATTGAAAACTGAATTACATTTTTGTTTAGTAACTGTAACAGTTTTCACTTTGGTTTTTTGCTTATATCTCGAAAACAATTACTCCCATCAATTTTTATCTTTCTTTCAAAATTAAAGCTGATAAAATTTCCTACAAAATAGTTATGTGCATTTCTTTTGTAAGACCAACCATAAGCGAGTTATAGAGTTAGATATAAATATTTAACAACAATTTGCTTTAAAATAAAATGTTTGAAAAACTGAAATTAAACTAAATTAATTGTGTCTAACACTTTAGTAGAGGAAAAAGGAGCAGACATAAAAGTCAATAAAGTCTTAGAGTTGTCTTTAGTTGTCACATTAATAACAATAACATTAATAATAACAATACTAGTAGTACTAAATTTGTTTATATGCAAGCGCTTAATTAAGGTAACAGTTTTTTTGTTTTTTGCCTATATCTCGAAAACAGTTACTCCTATCAATTTTTACCTTTTCACCAAAATTAAAGCTGATAAAATTTCCTAAAAAATAGTTATTTGCATTTTTCATGTAGAACTAACCTAAGCGAGATATAAGTTTGAAAATAATTAATAATTAAAAAAAATGTGCTTTAACAAAAAATGTTTTGTGATTTAAAATACACTTAATTTATTGGATCCAATACTTAATTAGAAGAAAAAGGAGGTGACAGTAAATGCTGCATTTTCGTCTTCGTCTCAAACATTGAAAACTAAATCACATTTTTGTTCAGTAACTTACAGTTTTCACTTTGGTTTTTTGCTTATATCTCGAAAACAGTTACTTCTATCAATTTTTATCTTTCATTCAAAATTAAAGCTGATAAAATTTCCTACAAAATAGTTATTTCCATTTTTCTTGTAGGACCAACCATAAGCGAGTTATAGAGTTGGATATAAATAATATTTAACAAAAATTTGCTTTAAAATAAAATGTTTGAAAAACTGAAATTAAACTAAATTAATTGTGTCTAACACTTTAGTAGTGGAAAAAGGAGGAGACATAAAAGTCACTGAAGTTTTTAGAGTCGTTTGTAAATGCTGCATTTTCGTCTTCGACGACAGTTACTGAACAAATATGTAATGCAGCATTTACTGTCACCTCCTTTTTCTTCTAATTAAGTATTGGACCCAATAAATTAAGTGTATTTTAAATCACAAGACATTTTCTGTTGAAACTCATTTTTAATTATTAATTATTTTCAAACTTATATCTCGCTTATGGTTAGTTCTACATGAAAAATGCAAATAACTATTTTGTAGGAAATTTTATCTCCTTTAATTTTGGTGAAATGGCAAAAATTGATAGGAGTAACTGTTTTCGAGATATAAGCAAAAAACAAAAAAACTGTTACCTTAATTAAGCGCTTGCATATAAGCAAATTTAGTACTACTAGTATTGTTATTATAAATGTTATTGTTATTAATATGACGACTAAAGACAACTCTAAGACTTTAGTGACTTTTATGTCTCCTCCTTTTTCCTCTACTAAAGTGTTAGACACAATTAATTTAGTTCAATTTCAGTTTTTCAAACATTTTATTTTAAAGCAAATTTTTGTTAAATATTAAAAACTATAAAATGGCTTAGATTGCCTAAAAACACAGATCACACATGATCTTTTGCATAGAAATGAGAAAACGCTCATGTAACACAAAATAAGCTCCAATTTTCCTTATTAAAAGTATTATTATTATTAATACTTTTATTAATATTACTATTATTATTATTATTATTACTATTATTATTATTTTTATTATTATTATTATTATTACTATTATTTTTATTATTATTATTACTATTATTATTATTAATATTATTATTATTAAAAACCGATTATAACTTTTGTATAGTAAATGTTTTTATACCAGTTTTAAAATGAGTTATTAATTTTAGACAATTTCTTGTCTAAAAACACAGATCACAGATGATCTCTTGCATAGAAATGAGAAAACGCTCAGATAACACAAAATAAGCTTCATTTTTCTTTATTAAAAGTATTATTATTATTATTATCACATTGGTTACTATTACTATTATTATTATTATTATTATTATTATTATTATTATTATTATTATTATTATTATTATTATTATTATTATTATTATTATTATTAACTTTTGTATAGTAAATGTTTTTATACCAGTTTTAAAATGAGTTATTAATTTTAGACAATTTCTTGCCTAAAAACTGATCACAGATGATTTCTTGCATAGAAATTAGAAAACGCTCATATAACACACAAAATAAGCTTCATTTTTGCTTAGAAAACTAAGCTTACTTTTATTACTATTATTACTTTTATTATTATTATTATTATTATTATTATTATTATTATTATTATTATTATTATTATTATTATTATTATTATTATTATTATTATTATTATTATTATTAAAAAATTATATTAAACAGACAGAAAACGTCGTATTCTGACACAAAAAAACGAATTACGTTATAGACTTGACGAGAGCGGCGTTTCTCGGACCCTTATAGGACTCTTATAGGGTCAAAATGTATCTGTTTGGATTAAAACAAATTATTTTTGTTGTCTCTCAGTCTGAATTGTTCATCAGTTCAAACAAAAACGGCTTATTTTAAACGATCTTTTGCTTTGAACAAGAAAACTTACATCGAACAGACTAAAAACGTATTAATCTGGCATAAAAGAGCAATTTATGTATCACTTTGAATAAAGGCAGCTAATCCTATTCGTTTCATTGCTTAAAATAGACAAAATTGTTAATAAATCTTACAAAAACGCTGTATTCTAGCACAAAATACTAATTACATTATAGTTTCGACGAGAATAGCTTATTTGGAATGATTCTATGCTTTCAATCGAGAAAATTTTTATTAAACAGATGCCAAACATCATGTTTTGTCCTATAAAGACATTTTATATTGCAGTTTGTATTAAAACAAAATATTTTCGTTGATTCTTTGTTAGAAGCAGCAAACCTAACATTAAAGAATCTGAAAACTTTGTATTCGGACACAAACCACCGAATTTTGCATCAGTTTAGACAAAAACGGTTGATTTTCGACAATATTTTCTTTGAACAAGAAAACTTATATCAAACTGACTAAAAACGTCTTATTTTAGCACAAAACAAATGATTTGCGTTATAGTCTTAACGAGAGCTGTTAATTTCAAACGGTTCTATGCTTTGAAACGAGTAAACTTTCACTGAACAGAGAAAAAACATCTTATTTTGCCTTTTAAAAACGATTCATGCCACAGTTAGGATAAAAACCAATTATTTTCGTTAATTCATTGTTACAAACAAGAAACCTTACATCAAAGTAACTGAAATCCCCTTATTCAGGCACAGAAACGAGTAAACTTTTATAGGACAGATGCAAAATACCATATTACCACATAAATCGTTATTTTAAAGCAAAGTATTAGCTTTTGCACTTTTCAATTAAAGTTTGCTTACTTCGGAGTATGTAATCGTCCGAAATAATTTTTTTTTGTCAAAACTATAACGTAATTTGTTTTTTGAGCTTGAATATAGAGTTTTCATTACGTTTTATAGTAGTTTACTCTACTCTAAGCATAGAATCAAACAGTGTAATCCGCTTTTGTTAAAACTGATACATAATTTGCTCTTATTTTCGAGAATAAGACGTTTTCAATATGTTTGATAAAATTTTTCTTGTTTATAGCAAGGAATCGTTTAAAATAAGCTGTATTTGCCTAAACTGAAACGTAATTCGATATTTGTGCATGGATACGAAGTTTTCAGTTTCTTTGACGTGAAATTTCTTGTTGCAAAAGGTAATAACTTGCTTTAAAACAACGCTTTATATGGTAATATGTGGTTTTGCATCTGCCCCATAAAAGTTCATTAGTTTGGAATCATAAAATCGTTTGAAATAAACAGTGCTGGTCAAAACTATAACGTAAATTATTTCTTTGAGACGAAATTTAAAGTTTTCATTAAGTTTTATACAAGTTTACTCTATTCTAAGTAAAGGAGTAATTAGGATAAATTGCTTTTATCTAGAGTAATATATAATTTGCAGTTTTCAGCCAGAATAAGACTGAATTAAGAATTAATCTTTTTAATGTAAGTTTTTGTATTCAAAACAAAGGATCGTCTAAAGCAAGCAGTTTTTGTCCAGACTGAAACGTAATTCGAATTTCTGTGCCTGAATAAGGGGTTTTCAGTTACTTTGATGTAAGGTTTCTTGTTTGTAACAATGAATTAACGAAAATAATTGGTTTTTATCCTAACTGTGGCATGAATCGTTTTTAAAAGACGAAATAAGATGTTTTTCCTCTGTTCAGAGAAAGTTTACTCGTTTCAAAGCATAGAACCGTTTGAAATTAACAGCTCTCGTTAAGGCTGTAACGCAGATCTTTTGTTTTGTGCTAAAATAAGACGTTTTTAGTCAGTTTGATATAAGTTTTCTTGTTCAAAGCAAAATATTGTCGAAAATCAACCGTTTTTGTCTAAACTGATACAAAATTCGGTGGTTTGTGTCCGAATACAAAGTTTTCAGATTCTTTAATGCTAGGTTTGCTGCTTCTAACAAAGAATCAACGAAAATATTTTGTTTTAATACAAACTGCAATATAAAATGTCTTTATAGGACAAAACATGATGTTTGGCATCTGTTTAATAAAAATTTACTCGTTTGGAAGCATAGAATCATTCCAAATAAGCTATTCTCGTCGAAACTATAATGTAATTAGTATTTTGTGCTAGAATACAGCGTTTTTGTTAGATTTATTAACAATTTTGTCTATTTTAAGCAATGAAACGAATAGGATTAGCTGCCTTTATCCAAAGTGATACATAAGTTGCTCTTTTATGCGAGATTAATACGTTTTTAGTCTGTTCGATGTAAGTTTTCTTGTTCAAAGCAAATGATCGTCTAAAATAAGCCGTTTTTGTTTGAACTGATGAACAATTTAGACTGAGAGTCAACAAAAATAATTTGTTTTAATCCAAACTGATACTTTTTGACCCTATAAGAGTCCTATAAGAGTCCGAGATACGCCGTTCTCGTCAAGTCTATAAGGTAATTCGTTTTTTTGTGTCAGAATACGACGTATTCTGTCTGTTTAATATAATTTTTTAATAATAATAATAATAATAATAATAATAACAATAATAATAATAATAATAATAATAATAATAATAATAATAAAATTAATAATAGTAATAAAAGTAAGCTTAGTTTTCTAAGCAAAAATGAAGCTTATTTTGTGTGTTATATGAGCGTTTTCTCATTTCTGTGCAGGAAATCATCTGTGATCTGTGTTTTTAGGCAAGAAATTGTCTAAAATTAATAACTCATTTTAAAACTGGTATAAACACATTTACTATACAAAAGTTAATAATAATAATAATAATAATAATAATAATAATAATAATAATAATAATAATAATAATAATAATAATAATAATAATAGTAATAATAATAATAATAATTTTAATAAGGAAAAATGAAGCTTATTTTGTGTGTTACATGAGCGTTTTCTCATTTTTATGCAAAAGATCATGTGTGATCTGTGTTTTTAGGCAATCTAAGCAATTTTATAGATTTTAGGCAAGAAATTGTCTAAAATAAATCACTCATTTTAAAACTGGTATAAAAAAAACATTGACTATACAAAAGTTATAATCGGTTTTTAATAATAATAATAATAATAATAATTATATTAACAATAATAATAACAATAATAATAATAATAATAATAATAATAAAAATAATAATAATAGTAATAAAAGTAAGCTTAGTTTTCTAAGCAAAAATGAAGCTTATTTTGTGTTATCTGAGCGTTTTCTCATTTCTATGCAGATCATCTGTGATCTGTGTTTTTAGGCAAGAAATTGTCTAAAATTAATAACTCATTTTAAAACTGGTATAAAAACATTTACTATACAAAAGTTAAAATCGGTTTTTAATAATAATAATAATAATAATAATAATAATAACAACAATAATAATAATAATAATAATAATAACAATAATAATAATAGTAATAAAAGTAAGCTTAGTTTTCTAAGCAAAAATGAAGCTTATTTTGTGTGTTATATGAGTGTTTTCTCATTTCAATGCATGAAATCATCTGTGATTTGTGTTTTTAGGCAAGAAATTGTCTAAAATTAATAACTCATTTTAAAACTGGTATAAAAACATTTACTATACAAAAGTTAATAATAATAAAAATAATAATAATAATATTATTAACAATAATAATAATAATAATAATAATAATAGTAATAGAAAAGTAATAATAATAATAATACTTTTAATAAGAAAAAATAGAGCTTATTTTGTGTTACATGAGCGTTTTCTCATTTCTATGCAAAAGATCATGTGTGATCTGTGTTTTTAGGCAATCTAAGCCATTTTAAGGTTTTTAATATTTAACAAAAGTTTGCTTTAAAATAAAATGTTTGAAAAACTGAAATTAAACAAAATTAATTGTGTTTAACACTTTAGTAGAGGAAAAAGGAGGAGACATAAAAGTCACTAAAGTCTTAAATGTAATACAGTTTTCAATGTTTGAGACGAAGACAAAAATGCAGCATTTACTGTCACTTTAATTTTAGTAAAAATTTTAGTAAAAAGATAAAAATTGATAGGAGTAACTGTTTTCGAGATATAAGCAAGAAACCAAAAAACTGTTACCTTAATTAAGCGCTTGCATATAAGCAAATTTAGTACTAAAAACAACTCTAAAGTCTTTGGTGACTTTTATGTCTTCTCCTTTGTCCTCTACTAAAGTGTTAGACCCAATTAATTTAGTTTAATATCGGTTTTTCAAACATTTTATTTTAAAGCAAATTTTTGTTAAAAATTATTTATACCCAACTCTATAACTCGCTTATGGTTGGTCCTACAAAAAAATGCAATAACTATTTTGTAGGAAATTTTGTCAGCTTTAATTTTGAAAAAAAGTTAAAAATTGATAGGAGAAACTGTTTTCGAGATATAAGCAAGAAACCAAAAAACTGTTACCTTAATTAAGCGTTTGCATATATGCAAATTTAGTACTATTAGTAGTATTATTATTAATGTTACTGTTATTAATATGACGACTAAAGACGACTCTGAAACATTTAGTGACTTTTATGTCTTCTCCTTTTTCCTCTACTAGAGTGTTAGACACAATTAATTTAGTTTAATTTCAGTTTTTCAAGGATTTTATTTTAAAGCAAATTTTTGTTAAAGATTATTTATATCCAACTCTATAACTCTCTTATGGTTGGTCTTACAAAAGAAATGCAAATAACTATTTTGTAGGAAATTTTATCAGCTTTAATTTTAGTAAAAAGATAAAAATTGATAGAAGTAACTGTTTTCGAGATATAAGCAAGAAACTGTTACCTTAATTAAGCGCTTGCATATAAGCAAATTTAGTACTATTAGTATTATTATTATTAATGTTATTGTTATTAATATGACGACTAAAGACGACTCTGAAACCTTTAGTGACTTTAATGTCTTCTCCTTTTTCCTCTACTAAAGTGTTAGACACAATTAATTTAGTTTAATTTTAGTTTTTCAAACATTTTATTTTAAAGCAAGTTTTTGTTAAATATTATTTATATCCAACTCTATAACTCGCTTATGGTTGGTCCTACAAGAAAAATGAAAATAACTATTTTTTAGGAAATTTTATCAGCTTTAATCTTGAAAGAAAGATAAAAATTGATAGGTGTAACTGTTTTCGAGATATAAGCAAAAAACCAATAAGAAAACTGTAACTGTTACTGAACAAAAATTTAATTCAGTTTTCAATGTTTGAGATGAAGACAAAAATGCACCATTTAAAATCGACTCTGAAGACTTCAGTGACTTTTATGTCACCTCCTTTTTCTTCTAATAAAGTATTGGACTCATTAAATTAAGTGTATTTTAAATCACAAGACATTTTCTGTTAAAGCACTTTTTTTTTAAATATTAATTATTTTCAAACTTATATCTCGCTTATGGTTAGTCCTAGATAAAAAATGCAAATTACTATTTTGTAGGAAATTTTATCAGCTTTAATTTTAATAAAAAGATAAAAATTGATAGGAGTAACTGTTTTCGAGATATAAGCAAGAAACTAAAAAACTGTCACCTTAATTAAGCGTTTGCATACAAGCAAATTTAGTACAATCAGTATTATTATTATTAAGGTTATTGTTATTAGTATGACGATTAAAGACAACTCTGAAACCTTTAGTGACTTTTATGTCTTCTCCTTTTTCCTCTACTAAAGTGTTAGACACAATTAATTTAGTTTAATTTCAGTATTTCAAACATTTTATTTTAAAGCAAATTTTTGTTAAATATTATTTATATCCATCTTTATAATTCGCTTATACTTGGTCCTACAAGAAAAATGCAAATAACTATTTTGTTGGAAATTTTATCAGCTTTAATTTTAGTAAAAAGATAAAAATTGATAGGAGTAACTGTTTTCGAGATATAAGCAAGAAACCAAAAAACTGTCACCTTAATTAAGCGTTTGCATACAAGCAAATTTAGTACTATTAGTATTATTATTATTAATGTTATTGTTATTAGTATGACGATTAAAGACAACTCTGAAACCTTTAGTGACTTTTATGTCTTCTCCTTTTTCCTCTACTAAATTGTTAAACACAATTAATTTAGTTTAATTTCAGTATTTCAAACATTTTATTTTAAAGCAAATTTTTGTTAAATATTATTTATATCCATCTTTATAACTCGCTTATACTTGGTCCTACAAGAAAAATGCAAATAACTATTTTGTAGGAAATTTTATCAGCTTTAATTTTAGTAAAAAGATAAAAATTGATAGGAGTAACTGTTTTCGAGATATAAGCAAGAAACCAAAAAACTGTTACCTTAATAAAGCGCTTGCATATAAGCAAATTTAGTACTATTAGTATTATTATTATTAATGTTATTGTTATTAATATGACGATTAAAAACGACTCTGAAGACTTTGGTGACTTTTACGTCTCCTCTTTTTCCTCTACTAAAGTGTTAGACCCAATTAATTTAGTTTAATTTCGGTTTTTCAAACATTTTATTTTAAAGCAAATTTTTGTTAAAGATTATTTATATCCAACTCTATAACTCGCTTATGGTTGGTCCTACAAAAAAAATGCATAAAACTATTTTGTAGGAAATTGTATCAGCTTTAATTTTGAAGGAAAGATAAAAATTTACAGGAGTAGCTGTTTTCGAGATATAAGCAAAAAACCAAAGTGAAAACTGTAACAGTTACTGAACAAAAATGTAATTCAGTTTTCAATGTTTGAGACGTAGACGAAAATGCAGCATTTAAAAACTACTCCGAAGACTTCAGTGACTTTTAAGTCACCTCCTTTTTTTTCTAATAAAGTATTGAATCCAATAAATTAAGTGTATTTTAAATCACAAGACATTTTTTGTTAAAGCACTTTTTTTTTAAATATTAATTATTTTCATACTTACATCTCGCTTATGGTTAGTCCTACATAAAAAATGCAAATAACTATTTTGTAGGAAATATTGTCAGCTTTAATTTTGAAAAAAAGTTAAAAATTGATAGGAGAAACTGTTTTCGAGATATAAGCAAGAAACCAAAAAACTGTTACCTTAATTAAGCGTTTGCATATAAGCAAATTTAGTACTATTAGAATTATTATTATTAATGTTACTGTTATTAATATGACGACTAAAGACGACTCTGAAACATTTAGTGACTTTTATGTCTTCTCCTTTTTCCTCTACTAGAGTGTTAGACACAATTGATTTAGTTTAATTTCAGTTTTTCAAGGATTTTATTTTAAAGCAAATTTTTGTTAAAGATTATTTATATCCAACTCTATAACTCGCTTATGGTTGGTCCTACAAGAAAAATGCAAATAACTATTTTGTAGGAAGCTTTATCAGCTTTAATTTTAAAAAAAAAGATAAAAATTGATAGGAGTAACTGTTTTCGAGATATAAGCAAAAAACCAATAAGAAAACTGTAACAGTTACTGAACAAAAATGTAATTCAGTTTTCAATGTTTGAGACGAAGACGAAAATGAAGCATTTACAAACGACTCTAAAGACTTTAGTGACCTTTCTGTCACCTATTTTTTCTTCTAATAAAGTATTGGACCCAATTAATTAAGTGTATTTTAAATCACAAGACATTTTCTGTTGAAGCACTTTTTTTTAAATTTTAATTATTTTCAAACTTATATCTCGCTTATGGTTAGTCCTACATGAAAAATGCAAATAACTATTTTGTAGGAAATTTTATCAGCTTTAATTTTAGTAAAAAGATAAAAATTGATAGGAGTAATTGTTTTCGAGATATAAGCAAAAAACCAAAGTGAAAACTGTTACAGATACTGAACAAAAATGTAATTCAGTTTTCAATGTTTGAGACGAAGACGAAAATGTAGCATTTAAAAACGACTCTGAAGACTTCAGTGACTTTTATGTCACCTCCTTTTTCTTCTAATAAAGTATTGGACCCAATAAATTAAGTGTATTTTAAATCACAAGACATTTTCTGTTAAAGCACTTTTTTTTAAATATTAATAATTTTTAAACTTATATCTCGCTTATGGTTAGTCTTACATGATAAATGCAAATAACTATTTTGTAGGAAATTTTATTAGCTCTAATTTTGAGAGAAAGATAAAAATTGAGAGGAGTAACTGTTTTCGAGATATAAGCAAAAAACCAATAAGAAAACTGTAACTGTTACTGATCAAAAATGTAATTCAGTTTTCAATGTTTGAGACGAAGACGAAAATGCAGCATTTAAAAACGACTCTGAAGACTTCAGCGACTTTTATGTCACCTTCTTTTTCTTCTAATAAAGTATTGGACCCAATAAATTAAGTGTATTTTAAATCACAAGATATTTTCTGTTAAAGCACTTTTTTTTAAATATTAATAATTTTCAAACTTATATCTCGCTTATGGTTAGTCTTACATGAAAAATGCAAATAACTATTTTGTAGGAAATTTTATCAGCTTTAATTTTAGTAAGAAGATAAAAATTGATATAAGTATCTGTTTTCGAGATATAAGCAAGAAACAAAAAAACTGTTACCTTAATTAAGTGTTTGCATACAAGCAAATTTAGTACTATTAGTATTATTATTATTAAGGTTATTGTTATTAGTATGACGATTAAAGACAACTCTGAAACCTTTAGTGACTTTTATGTGTTCTCCTTTTTCCTCTACTAAAGTGTTAGACCCAATTAATTTAGTTTAATTTCGGATTTTCAAACATTTTATTTTAAAGCAAATTTTTGTTAAAGATTATTTATATCAAACTCTATAACTCGCTTATGGTTGGTCCTACAAAAAAAATGCTAAAACTATTTTGTAGGAAATTTTATCAGCTTTAATTTTTAAGGAAAGATAAAAATTTATAGAAGTAACTGTTTTCGAGATATAAGCAAAAAACCAAAGTGAAAACTGTAACAGTTACTGAACAAAAATGTAATTCAGTTTTCAATGTTTGAGACGTAGACGAAAATGCAGCATTTAAAAACGACTCTGAAGACTTCAGTGACTTTTAAGTCACCTCCTTTTTCTTCTAATAAAGTATTGGACCCAATAAATTAAGTGTATTTTAAATCACAAGACATTTTCTGTTAAAGCACTTTTTTTTTAAATATTAATTATTTTCAAAATTATATCTCGCTTATGGTTAGTCCTACATAAAAAATGCAAATAACTATTTTGTAGGAAATTTTATCAGCTTTAATTTTAGTAAAAAGATAAAAATTGATAGGAGTAACTGTTTTCGAAATATAAGCAAGAAACTGTTACCTTAATTAAGCGCTTGCATATAAGCAAATTTAGTAATATTAGTATTATTATTATTAATGTTATTGTTATTAATATGACGACTAAAAACGACTCTCAAGACTTTGGTGACTTTTATGTCTTCTCCTTTTTCCTCTACTAAAGTGTTAGTCTTAATTAATTTAGTTTAGTTTCGGTTTTTCAAACATTTTATTTTAAAGCAAATTTTTGTTAAAGATTAATTATATCCAACTCTATAACGCGCTTATGGTTGGTCCTACAAGAAAAATGCAAATAACTATTTTGTAGGAAATTTTATCAGCTTGAATTTTAAAAAAAAGATAAAAATTGATAGGAGTAACTGTTTTCGAGATATAAGCAAAAAACCAATAAGAAAACTGTAACTGTTACTGAACAAAAATGTAATTCAGTTTTCAATGTTTGAGACGAAGACGAAAATGCATCATTTAAAAACGACTCTGAAGACTTCAGTGACTTTTATGTCACCTCCTTTTTCTTCTAATCAAGTATTGGACCCATAAAATTAAGTGTAATTTAAATCACAAGACATTTCCTGTTAAAGCACTTTTTTTTAAATATTAATTATTTTCAAACTTATATCTCGCTTATGGTTAGTCCTACATGAAAAATGCAAATAACTATTTTGTAGGAAATTTTATCAGCTTTAATATAAGTTAAAAGATAAAAATTGATAGAAGTAACTGTTTTCGAGATATAAGCAAGAAACCAAAAAACTGTTACCTTAATTAAGCGTTTGCATATAAGCAAATTTAGTACTATTTGTATTATTATTATTAATGTTATTGTTATTAATATGAAGACCAAAAACGACTCTGAAGACTTTGGTGACTTTTATGTCTTCTCCTTTTTCCTATACTAAAGTGTTAGACTCAATTAATTTAGTTTAATTTAGGTTTTTCAAACATTTTATTTTAAAGCAAATTTTTGTTAAAGATTATTTATATCCAACTCTATAACTCGCTTATGGTTGGTCTTACAAAAGAAATGCAAATAACTATTTTGTGTGTTACATGAGCGTTTTCTCATTTCTATGCAAAAGATCATGTGTGATCTGTGTTTTTAGGCAATCTAAGCCATTTTATAGTTTTTAATATTTAACAAAAGTTTGCTTTAAAATAAAATGTTTAAAAAACTGAAATTAAACAAAATTAATTGTGTCTAACACTTTAGTAGAGGAAAAAGGAGGAGACATAAAAGTCACTAAAGTCTTAAATGTAATACAGTTTTCAATGTTTGAGACGAAGACGAAAATGCAGCATTTACTGTCACTTTAATTTTAGTAAAAATTTTAGTAAAAAGATAAAAATTGATAGGAGTAACTGTTTTCGAGATATAAGCAAGAAACCAAAAAACTGTTACCTTAATTAAGCGCTTGCATATAAGCAAATTTAGTACTAAAAACAACTCTAAAGACTTTGGTGACTTTTATGTCTTCTCCTTTTTTCTCTACTAAAGTGTTAGACCTAATTAATTTAGTTTAATATCGGTTTTTCAAACATTTTATTTTTAAGCAAATTTTTGTTAAAGATTATTTATATCCAACTCTATAACTCGCTTATGGTTGGTCCTACAAAAAAATGCAAATAACTATTTTGTAGGAAATTTTGTCAGCTTTAATTTTGAAAAAAAGTTAAAAATTGATAGGAGTAACTGTTTTCGAGATATAAGCAAGAAACCAAAAAACTGTTACCTTAATTAAGCGTTTGCATATAAGCAAATTTAGTACTATTAGTAGTGTTATTATTAATGTTACTGTTATTAATATGACGACTAAAGACGACTCTGAAACATTTAGTGACTTTTATGTCTTCTCCTTTTTCCTCTACTAGAGTGTTAGACACAATTAATTTAGTTTAATTTCAGTTTTTTAAGGATTTTATTTTAAAGCAAATTTTTGTTGAAGATTATTTATATCCAACTCTATAACTCGCTTATGGTTGGTCTTACAAAAGAAATGCAAATAACTATTTTGTAGGAAATTTTATCAGCTTTAATTTTGAAAGAAAGATAAAAATTGATAGGAGTAATTGTTTTCGAGATACAAGCAAAAAACCAAAGTGAAAACTGTTATAGATACTGAACAAAAATGTAATTCAGTTTTCAATGTTTGAGACGAAGACGAAAATGTAGCATTTAAAAACGACTCTGAAGACTTCAGTGACTTTTATGTCACCTCCTTTTTCTTCTAATAAAGTATTGGACCCAATAAATTAAGTGTATTTTAAATCACAAGACATTTTCTGTTAAAGCACTTTTTTTTTAAATATTAATAATTTTTAAACTTATATCTCGCTTATGGTTAGTCCTACATGAAAAATGCAAATTACTATTTTGTAGAAAATTTTATCAGCTTTAATTTTTGTAACCTGAGCGTTTTCTCATTTCTATGCAAGAGATCATCTGTGATCTGTGTTTTTAGGCGAGAAATTGTTTAAAATTAATAACTCATTTTAAAACTAGTATAAAAACATTTACTATACAAAAGTTATAATCGGTTTTTAATAATAATATTAATAATAATAATAATAATAATAATAATAATAATAATAATAATAATAATAATAATAATAATAATAATAGTAATAATAATAATAAAAATAATAGTAATAATAATAATAATAAAAATAATAATAATAGTAGTAATAACATTAAGCTTAGTTTTCTAAGCAAAAATGAAGCTTATTTTGTGTTATATGAGCGTTTTCTCATTTCTGTGCAAAAGATCATGTGTGATCTGTGTTTTTAGGCAATCTAAGCCATTTTATAGTTTTTAGGCAAAAAATTGGCTAAAATTAATCACTCATTTTAAAACTGGTATAAAAACAATACTATACAAAAGTTATAATCAGTTTTTAATAATAACAATTATAATAATAATAATAATAATAATGATAGTAATAATAACAATAATAATAATAATAATAATAATAACAATAATAATAATAAAAATAATAATAATAGTAATAAAAGTAAGCTTAGTTTTCTAAGCAAAAATGAAGCTTATTTTGTGTGTTATATGAGTGTTTTCTCATTTCTATGCAAGAAATCATCTGTGATCTGTGTTTTTAGGCAAGAAATTGTCTAAAAATAATAACTCATTTTAAAACTGGTATAAAACATTTACTAAACACAAGTTAATAATAATAATAATAATAATAATAATATAAATAATAATAATAATAATATTAACAATAATAATAATAATAATAATAATAATAGTAATATTAACAAAAGTAATAATAATAATAATACTTTTAATAAGGAAAAATGGAGCTTATTTTGTGTGTTACATGAGCGTTTTCTCATTTCTATGCAAAAGATCATGTGTGATCTGTGTTTTTAGCCAATCTAAGCCATTTTATAGTTTTTACTATTTAACAAAATTTTGCTTTAAAATAAAATGTTTGAAAAACTCAAATTAAACTAAATTAATTATGTCTAACACTTTAGTAGAGGAAAAAGGGGGAGACATAAAAGTCACTAAAGTCTTAAATGTAATTCAGTTTTCAATGTTTGAGACGAAGACGAAAATGCAGCATTTACTGTCACTTTAATTTTAGTAAAAATTTTAGTAAAAAGATAAAAATTGATAGGAGTAACTGTTTTCGAAATATAAGCAAGAAACCAAAAAACTGTTACCATAATTAAGCGCTTGCATATATGCCAATTTAGTACTAAAAACAACTCTGAAGATTTTGGTGACTTTTATGTCTTCTCCTTTTCCCTCTACTAAAGTGTTAGACACAATTAATTTAGTTTAATTTCAGTTTTTCAAACATTTTATTTTAAAGCAAATTTTTGTTAAAGATTATTTATATCCAACTCTATAACTCGCTTATGGTTGGTCCTACAAGAAAAATGCAAATAACTATTTTGTAGGAAATTTTATCAGCTTTAATTTTGAAAAAAAGATAAAAATTGATAGGAGTAACTGTTTTCGAGATATAAGCAAGAAACTGTTACATTAATTAAGCGCTTGCATATATGCAAATTTAGTACTATTAGTATTATTATTATTAATGTTATTGTTATTAATATGACGACTAAAAACCACTCTCAAGACTATGGTGACTTTTATGTCACCTCCTTTTTTTTCTAATAAAGTATTGGACCCATTAAATTAAGTGTATTTTAATCACAAGACATTTTCTGTTAAAGCACTTTTTTTTTTAAATATTAATTATTTTCAAACTTATATCTCGCTTATGGTTAGTTCTACATGAAAAATGCAAATAACTATTTTGTAGAAAATTTTATCACCTTTAATTTTGGTGAAAAGTTAAAAATTGATAGAAGTAACTGTTTTCGAGATATAAGCAAAAAACAAAAAAACTGTTACCTTAATTAAGCGCTTGCATATAAGCAAATTTAGTACTACTAGTATTGTTATTATAAATGTTATTGTTATTAATATGACGACTAAAGACAACTCTAAGACTTTAGTGACTTTTATGTCTCCTCCTTTTCCTTTTACTAAAGTGTTAGACACAATTAATTTAGTTTAATTTCAGTTTTTCAAACATTTTATTTTAAAGCAAATTTTTGTTAAATATTAAAAACTATAAAATGGCTTAGATTGCCTAAAAACACAGATCACACATGATCTTTTGCATAGTAATGAGAAAACGCTCATCTAACACAAAATAAGCTTCATCTTTGCTTAGAAAACTAAGCTTACTTTTATTACTACTATTAATATTATTATTATTATTATTATTATTATTATTTTTATTATTATTATTACTATTATTATTATTATTATTATTATTATTAATATTATTATTATTAAAAACCGATTATAACTTTTGTATAGTAAATGTTTTTATACCAGTTTTAAAATGAGTTATTAATTTTAGACAATTTCTTGCCTAAAAACACAGATCACAGATGATCTCATGCATAGAAATGAGAAAACGCTCATATAACACAAAATAAGCTTCATTTTTTCTTAGAAAACTAAGCTTACTTTTATTACTACTATTATTATTATTTTTATTATTATTATTATTACTATTATTTTTAATATTATTACTATTATTATTATTATTATTATTATTATTATTATTAATATTATTATTATTAAAAGCCGATTATAACTTTTGTATAGTAAATGTTTTTATACCAGTTTATAATGAGTTATTAATTTTAGACAATTTCTTGCCTAAAAACACAGATCACAGATGATCTCTTGCATAGAAATGAGAAAACGCTCATATAACACAAAATAAGCTTCATTTTTGCTTAGAAAACTAAGCTTACTTTTATTACTACTATTATTATTATTTTTATTATTATTATTATTACTATTATTTTTATTATTATTACTACTATTATTATAATTATTATTATTATTAATATTATTATTATTAAAAACCGATTATAACTTATGTATAGTAAATGTTTTTATACCAGTTTTAAAATGAGTTAATAATTTTAGACAATTTCTTGCCTAAAAACACAGATCACAGATGATTTCTTGCATAGAAATGAGAAAACGCTCATATAACACAAAATAAGCTTCATTTTTGCTTAGAAAAACTAAGCTTTAATTTAGAAAGAAATTCATTATTATAAGTATTATTATTATTATTATTTACTACTATTATTATTATTATTATTATTATTATTACTATTATTATTATTATTGTTAATATTATTATTATTATTATTATTATTAAAAACCGATTATAACTTTTGTATAGTAAATGTTTTTATACCAGTTTTAAAATGAGTGATTTATTTTAGACAATTTCTTGCCTAAAAACTATAAAATGGCTTAGATTGCCCAAAAACACAGATCTCACATGATCTTTTGCATAGAAATGAGAAAACGCTCATGTAACACACAAAATAAGCTTCATTTTACCTTATTAAAAGTATTAACATTATTATTACTTTTGTTACTATTACTATTATTATTATTATTATTATTATTATTATTATTGTTATTATTATTATTATTATTAAAAAATTATATTAAACAGACAGAAAACGTCGTATTCTGACACAAAAAAACGAATTACGTTATAGACTTGACGAGAACGGCGTATCTCGGACTCTTATAGGTCTCTTATAGGGTCAAAAAGTATCAGTTTGAATTAAAACAAATTATTTTTGTTGACTCTCAGTCTGAATTGTTTATCAGTTCAAAAAACGGCTTATTTTAGACGATCTTTTGCTTTGAACAAGAAAACTTATAATCGAACAGACTAAAAACGTATTAATCTGGCATATAAGAGCAATTTATGTATCACTTTGGATAAAGGCAGCTAATCCTATTTGTTTCATTGCTTAAAATAGACAAAATTGTTAATAAATCTAACAAAAACGCTGTATTCTAGCACAAAATACTAATTACATTATAGTTTCGACGAGAATAGCTTATTTGGAATGATTTTATGCTTCCAAACGAGTAAATTTTTATTAAACAGATGCCAAACATCATGTTTTGTCCTATAAAGACATTTTATATTGCTGTTTGTATTAAAACAAAATATTTTCGTTGATTCTTTGTTCGAAGCAGCAAACCTAACATTAAAGAATTTGAAAACTTTGTATTCGGACACAAACTACCGAATTTTGTATCAGTTTAGACAAAATCGGTTGATTTTCGACAATATTTTGCTTTGAACAAGAAAACTTATATCAAACTGACTAAAAACGTCTTATTTTAGCACAAAACAAAAGATTTGCGTTATAGTCTTAACGAGAGCTGTTAATTTCAAACGGTTCTATGCTTTGAAACGAGTAAACTTTCACTGAACAGAGGAAAAACATCTTATTTCGCCTTTTAAAAACGATTCATGCCCCAGTTAGGATAAAAACCAATTATTTTCGTTAATTCATTGTTACAAACAAGAAACCTTACATCAAAGTAACTGAAAACCCCTTATTCAGGCACAGAAATTCGAATTACGTTTCTGTCTGGACAAAAACTGCTTACTTTAGACGATCCTTTGTTTTGAGTACAAAAACTTACATTAAAAAGATTAAAAACGTCTTATTCTGGCTCAAAACTGCAAATTATGTATTACTTTGGATAAAAGCAGTTTATCCTGATTACTTCTTTGCTTAGAGTAGAGCAAACTTGTATAAAACTTAATGAAAACTTTAAATTTCGTCTCAAAGAAATAATTTACGTTATAGTTTTGACCAGAACTGTTAGTTTCAAACGATTTTATGCCCCCAAACGAGAAAACTTTCACTAAACAGATGCCAAACGTCTTAGTTCGTTTTATAAAAACGACATGTTACAGTTTAAACAAAAACAAATTATTTTCGTTGTTGTGTCAAAATAATTTATTTCGAATGATTCAATGGAGCGAAACGAGTAAACTTTTATAGGACAGATGCAAAATACCATATTACCACATAAATCGTTATTTTAAAGCAAAGTATTAGCTTTTGCACTTGTTCAATTAGAGTTTGCTAACTTCGAAGTATGTAATCGTCCGAAATAATTTTTTTTTGTCAAAACTATAACGTAATTTGTTCTTTTGAGCTTGAATATAGAGTTTTCATTAGTTTTATAGTAGTTTACTCTACTCTAAGCATAGAATCAAACAGAGTAATCCGCTTTTGTTAAAGCTGATACATAATTTGCTCTTATTTTCGAGAATAAGACGTTTTCAATATGTTTGAAAAAATTTTTTTTGTTTATAGCAAGGAATCGTTTAAAATAAGCTGTGTTTGCCTAAACTGATACGTAATTCGATATTTGTGCATGGATACGAAGTTTTCAGTTTCTTTGACGTGAAATTTCTTGATGCAAAAGGTAATAATTTGCTTTAAAACGCTTTATATGGTAATATGTGGTTTTGCATCTGCCCCATAAAAGTTCATTAGTTTCGAATCATAAAATCGTTTGAAATAAACAGTGCTGGTCAAAACTATAACGTAATTTATTTCTTTGAGACGAAATTTAAAGTTTTCATTAAGTTTTATACAAGTTTACTCTATTCTAAGTAAAGGAGTAATCAGGATAAATTGCTTTTATCTAGAGTAATATATAATTTGCAGTTTTCAGCCAGAATAAGACGTTTTTAATCTTTTTAATGTAAGTTTTTCTATTCAAAACAAAGGATCGTCTAAAGTAAGCAGTTTTTGTCCAGACAGAAACGTAATTCGAATTTCTGTGCCTGAATAAAGGGGTTTTCAGTTACTTTGATGTAAGGTTTCTTGTTTGTAACAATGAATTAACGAAAATAATTGGTTTTTACCCAAACTGTGGCATGAATCGTTTTTAAAAGGCGAAATAAGATGTTTTTCCTCTGTTCAGTAAAAGTTTACTCGTTTCAAAGCATAGAACCGTTTAAAATTAACAGCTCTCGTTAAGACTATAAAGCAAATCTTTTGTTTTGTGCTAAAATAAGACGTTTTTAGTCAGTTTGATATAAGTTTTCTTGTTCAAAGCAAAATATTGTCGAAAATCTACCGTTTTTGTCTAAACTGATACAAAATTCGGTGGTTTGTGTTCGAATACAAAGTTTTCAGATTCTTTAATGTTAGGTTTGCTGCTTCTAACAAAGAATCAACGAAAATATTTTGTTTTAATACAAACTGCAATATAAAATGTCTTTATGTTTAATAAAAATTTACTCGTTTGGAAGCATAGAATCATTCCAAATAAGCTATTCTCGTCGAAACTATAATGTAATTAGTATTTGGTGCTAGAATACAGCGTTTTTGTTAGATTTATTAACAATTTTGTCTATTTTAAGCTATGAAACGAATAGGATTAGCTGCCTTTATCCAAAGTGATACATAAATTGCTCTTTTATGCCAGATTAATACGTTTTTAGTCTGTTCGATGTAAGTTTTCTTGTTTAAAGCAAAAGATCGTCTAAAATAAGCCGTTTTTGTTTGAACTGATGAACAATTCAGACTGAGAGTCAACAAAAATAATTTGTTTTAATCCAAACTGATACTTTTTGACCCTATAAGAGTCCTATAAGAGTCCGAGATACGCCGTTCTCGTCAAGTCTATAACGTAATTCGTTTTTTTGTGTCAGAATACAACGTTTTCTGTCTGTTTAATATAAGTTTTTAATAATAATAATAATAACAATAATAATAATAATAATAATAATAATAATAATAATAATAATGATAATAATAGTAATAATAATAATAATAATAATAATAATAATAATAATAATAATAATAACAATAATAATAATAATAATAATAATAATAATAATAATAATAGTAATAGTAATAGTAACAAAAGTAATAATAATAATAATACTTTTAATAAGGAAAAATGGAGCTTATTTTGTGTGTTACATGAGCGTTTTCTCATTTCTATGCATAAGATCATGTGTGATCTGTGCTTTTAGGCAATATTAGCCATTTTATAGTTTTTAATATTTAACAAAAATTTGCTTTAAAATAAAATGTTTGAAAAATACTTTAGTAGAGAAAAAAAGAGGAGACATAAAAGTCACTAAAGTCTTAAATGTATTTTAGTTTTCAATGTTTGAGACGAAGACGAAATTGCAGCATTTACAAACAACTCTAAAGGCTTCAGTGACCTTTCTGTCACCTCTTTTTTTTTCAAATAGATTATTGGACCCAATAATTTAAGTGTATTTTAAATCACAAGACATTTTCTGTTGAAGCACTTTTTTTTAAATTGTAATTATTTTCAAACTTATATCCCGCTTATGGTTAGTCCAACATGAAAAATGCAAATAACTATTTTGTAGGAAATTTTATCAGCCTTAATTTTAGTAAAAAGATAAAAATTGATAGGAGTAACTGTTTTCGAGATATAAGCAAGAAACCAAAAAACTGTTACCTTAATTAAGCGTTTGCATATAAGCAAATTTAGTACTATTAGTATTATTATTATCAATGTAATTGTTATTAGTATGACGACTAAAGACGATTCTGAAGACTTTAGTGACTTTTATATCTCCTCCTTTTTCCTCTACTAAAGTGTTAGACACAATTAATTTAGTTTAATTTCGGTTTTTCAAACATTTTATTTTAAAGCAAATTTTTGTTAAAGATTATTTATATCCAACTCTATAACTCGCTTATGGTTGGTTTTACAAAAGAAATGCAAATAACTCTTTTGTAGCAAATTTTATCAGCTTTAATTTTGAAAGAAAAATAAAAATTGATAGGAGTAACTGTTTTCGAGATATAAGCAAGAAACCAAAAAACTGTTACTTTAATTAAGCGTTTGCATATAAGCAAATTTAGTACTATTAGTATTATTATTATTAATGTTATTGTTATTAATATGACGACTAAAGACGACTCTGAAACCTTTAGTGACTTTTATGTCTTTTCCTTTTTCCTCTACTAAAGTGTTAGACACAATTAATTTAGTTTAATTTCGGTTTTTCAAACATTTTATTTTAAAGCAAATTTTTGTTAAATATTATTTATATCCAACTCTATAACTTGCTTATGCTTGTTTCTACAAGAAAAATGTAAATAACTATATTAGTGTTTTCGAGATATAAGCAAAAAACCAATAAGAAAACTGTAACTGTTACTGAACAAAAATGTAATTCAGTTTTCAATGTTTGAGACGAAGACGAAAATGCAGCATTTACAAACGACTCTAAAAACTTCAGTGACCTTTCTGTCACCTCCTTTTTCTTCTAATAAAGTATTGGACCCAATAAATTAAGTGAATTTTAAATCACAAGACATTTTCTGTTAAAGCACTTTTTTTTTAATTATTAATTATTTTCAAACTTATATCTCGCTTATGGTTAGTCTGAAACTGACTCTGAAGACTTTAGTGACTTTTATGTCTTTTTATTTTTCCGCCACTAAAGTGTTAGACCCAATTAATTTAGTTTAATTTCGGATTTTCAAACATTTTATTTTAAAGCAAATTTTTGTTAAAGATTATTTATATCTAACTCTATAGCTCGCTTATTGTTGGTCCTACAAAAGAAATGCAATTAACTATTTTGTAGGAAATTTTATCAGCTTAGATTTTGAAAGAAAGATAAAAATTGATAGGGGTAACTGTTTTCGAGATATAAGCAAGTAACCAAAAAACTGTTACCATAATTAAGCGTTTGCATATAAGCGAATTTAGTACTATTAGTATTATTATTAATGTTATTGTTATGAATATGACGACTAAAGACGACTCTGAAACATTTAGTGACTTTTATGTCTTCTCCTTTTCACTCTACTAAAGTGTTAGACACAATTAATTTAGTTTAATTCCGGTTTTTCAAGCATTTTATTTTAAAGCAAATTTTTGTTAAATATTATTTATGTCCAACTCTATAACTCGTTTATGCTTGGTCCTACAAGAAAAATGTAAATAACTATTTTGATGGAAATTTTATCAGCTTTAATTTTGGAAGAAAGATAATATTTGATAGGAGTAACTGTTTTCGAGATATAAGCAAAAAACCAATAAGAAAACTGTAACTGTTACTGAACAAAAATGTAATTCAGTTTTCAATGTTTGAGACAAAGACGAAAATGCAGCATTTAAAAACGACTCTAAAGACTTCAGTGACTTTTATGTCACCTCCTTTTTTTTTAATAAAGTATTGGACCCAATAAATTAAGTGTATTTTAAATCACGAGACATTTTCTGTTAAAGCACTTTTTTTTTAAATATTAATTATTTTCAAACTTATATCTCGCTTATGGTTAGTCCTACATAAAAAATGCAAATAATTATTTTGTAGGAAATTTTATCAGCTTTAACTTTAGTAAAAAGATAAAAATTGATATAAGTAACTGTTTTCGAGATATAAGCAAGAAACCAAGAAACTGTTACCTTAATTAAGCTTTTGCATCTAAACAAATTTAGTTCTATTAGTATTATTATTATTAATGTTATTGTTATTAATATGACGACTAAAGACGACTCTGAAACCTTTAGTGACTTTTATGTCTTCTCCTTTTTCCTCTACTAAAGTGTTAGACACAATTAATTTAGTTTAATTTTTGTTTTTCATTTTATTTTAAAGCAAATTTTTGTTAAATATTATTTACATCCAACTCTATAACTCGCTTATGGTTGGTCCTACAAGAAAAATGCAAATAACTATTTTGTAGGAAATTTTATCAGCTTTAATTTTTAAAAAAAGATAAAAATTGATAGGAGTAACTGTTTTCGAGATATAAGCAAAAAACCAATAAGAAAACTGTAACTGTTACTGAACAAAAATGTAATTCAGTTTTCAATGTTTGAGACGAAGACGAAAATGCAGCATTTAAAATCGACTCTGAAGACTTCAGTGACTTATATGTCACCTCCTTTTTCTTCTTATAAAGTATTGGACCTAATAAATTAAGTGTATTTTAAGTCACAAAATATTTTCTGTTAAAGCACTTTTTTTTTAAATATTAATTATTTTCAAACTTATATCTCGCTTATGGTTAGTCTGAAACTGACTCTGAAGACTTTGGTGACTTTTATGTCTTTTTATTTTTCCTCCACTAAAGTGTTAGACCCAATTAATATAGTTTAATTTCGGTTTTTCAAACATTTTATTTTAAAGCAAATTTTTGTTAAAGATTATTTATATCTAACTCTATAGCTCGCTTATTGTTGGTCCTACAAAAGAAATGCAATTAACTATTTTGTAGGAAATTTTATCAGCTTAAATTTTGAAAGAAAGATAAAAATTGATAGGGGTAACTGTTTTCGAGATATAAGCAAGTAACCAAAAAACTGTTACCTTAATTAAGCGTTTGCATATAAGCAAATTTAGTACTATTAGTATTATTATTAATGTTATTGTTATGAATATGACGACTAAAGACGACTCTGAAACATTTAGTGACTTTTATGTCTTCTCCTTTTCACTCTACTAAAGTGTTAGACACAATTAATTTAGTTTAATTCCGGTTTTTCAAGCATTTTATTTTAAAGCAAATTTTTGTTAAATATTATTTATGTCCAACTCTATAACTCGTTTATGCTTGGTCCTACAAGAAAAATGTAAATAACTATTTTGATGGAAATTTTATCAGCTTTAATTTTGGAAAAAAGATAATATTTGATAGGAGTAACTGTTTTCGAGA
This sequence comes from Tribolium castaneum, assembly GCF_031307605.1. Lineage (NCBI taxonomy): Eukaryota > Metazoa > Arthropoda > Insecta > Coleoptera > Tenebrionidae > Tribolium > Tribolium castaneum. The sequence goes on from NC_087397.1 coordinate 19,378,050, forward strand.
TATAAGCAAAAAACCAATAAAAAAACTGTAACTGTTACTGAACAAAAATGTAATTCAGTTTTCAATGTTTGAGACAAAGACGAAAATGCAGCATTTAAAAACGACTCTAAAGACTTCAGTGACTTTTATGTCACCTCCTTTTTTTTTAATAAAGTATTGGACCCAATAAATTAAGTGTATTTTAAATCACAAGACATTTTCTGTTAAAGCACTTTTTTTTTAAATATTAATTATTTTCAAACTTATATCTCGCTTATGGTTAGTCCTACATGAAAAATGCAAATAACTATTTTGTCGGAAATTTTATCAGCTTTAACTTTAGTAAAAAGATAAAAATTGATATAAGTAACTGTTTTCGAGATATAAGCAAGAAACCAAGAAACTGTTACCTTAATTAAGCGTTTGCATGTAAACAAATTTAGTTCTATTAGTATTATTATTATTAATGTTATTGTTATTAATATGACGACTAAAGACGACTCTGAAACCTTTAGTGACTTTTATGTCTTCTCCTTTTTCCTCTACTAAAGTGTTAGACACAATTAATTTAGTTTAATTTTTGTTTTTCAAACATTTTATTTTAAAGCAAATTTTTGTTAAATATTATTTACATCCAACTCTATAACTCGCTTATGGTTGGTCCAACAAGAAAAATGCAAATAACTATTTTGTAGGAAATTTTATCAGCTTTAATTTTTAAAAAAAGATAAAAATTGATAGGAGTAACTGTTTTCGAGATATAAGCAAAAAACCAATAAGAAAACTGTAACTGTTACTGAACAAAAATGTAATTCAGTTTTCAATGTTTGAGACGAAGACGAAAATGCAGCATTTAAAATCGACTCTGAAGACTTCAGTGACTAATATGTCACCTTCTTTTTCTTCTAATAAAGTATTGGACCTAATAAATTAAGTGTATTTTAAGTCACAAAATATTTTCTGTTAAAGCACTTTTTTTTTAAATATTAATTATTTTCAAACTTATATCTCGCTTATGGTTAGTCCTACATGAAAAATGCAAATAACTATTTCGTAGGAAATTTTATCAGCTTTAATTTTAGTAAATAGATAAAAATTGATAGGAGTAACTGTTTTCGAGATATAAGCAAGAAACTGTTACCTTAATTAAGCGCTTGCATATAAGCAAATTTAGTACCCTTTAGTCGTCATATTCATAACAATAACATTAATAATAATAATACTAATAGTACTAAATTTGCTTATATGCAAACGCTTAATTAAGGTAACAGTTTTTTGGTTTCTTGCTTATATCTCGAAAACAGTTACCCCTATCAATTTTTATCTTGTTTCAAAATTAAAGCTTATAAAATTTCCTACAAAATAGTTATTTGCATTTTTTTGTAAGACCAACCATAAGCGAGTAATAGAGTTGGATATAAATAATTTTTAAGAAAAATTTGCTTTAAAATAAAATGTTTGAAAAACCGATATTAAACTAAATTAATTGGGTCTAACACTTTACTAGAGGAAAAAGGAAAAGACATAAAAGTCACTAAAGTCTTCCGAGTTGTTTTTAGTACTAAATTTGCTTATATGCAAGCGCTTAATCAAGGTAACAGTTTTTTGGTTTCTTGCTTATATCTTGAAAACAGTTACTCCTATCAATTTTTATCATTTTACTAAAATTAAAGCTGATAAAATTTCCTACAAAATAGTAATTTGCATTTTTCATGTAGAACTAACCATAAGCGAGAAGTTTGAAAATAATTAATATTTAAAAAAAAAGTGCTTTAACAGAAAATGTCTTGTGATTTATAATACACTTAATTTATTGGTTCCAATACTTTATTAGAAGAAAAAGGAGGTGACTTAAAAGTCACTGAAGTCTTCAGAGTCGTTTTTAAATGCTGCATTTTCGTCTACGTCTCAAACATTGAAAACTGAATTACATTTTTGTTCAGTAACTGTTACAGTTTTCACTTTGGTTTTTTGCTTATATCTCGAAAACAGTTACTCCTATAAATTTTTACTATTCCTTTAAAATTAAAGGTGATAAAATTTCCTACAAAATAGTTTTTAGCATTTTTTTTGTAGGACCAACCATAAGCGAGTTATAGAGTTGGATATAAATAATCTTTAACAAAAATTTGCTTTAAAATAAAATGTTTGAAAAACCGAAATTAAACTAAATTAATTGGGTCTAACACTTTAGTAGAGGAAAAAGGAGGAGACGTAAAAGTCACCAAAGTCTTCAGAGTCGTTTTTAATCGTCATATTAATAACAATAACATTAATAATAATAATACTAATAGTACTAAATTTGCTTATATGCAAGCGCTTTATTAAGGTAACAGTTTTTTGGTTTCTTGCTTATATCTCGAAAACAGTTACTCCTATCAATTTTTATCTCTTTTTCTAAATTAAAGCTGATAAAATTCCCTACAAAATAGTTATTTGCATTTTTTTGTAGGACCAACCATAAGCGAGTTATAGAGTTGGATATAAATAATCTTTAACAAAAATTTGCTTTAAAATAAAATGTTTGAAAAACCGATATTAAACCAAATTAATTGGGTCTAACACTTTAGTAGAGGAAAAAGGAGAAGATATAAAAGTCACCAAAGTCTTCAGAGTTGTTTTTAGTACTAAATTTGCTTATACGCAAGCGCTTAATTAAGGTAACAGTTTTTTGGTTTCTTGCTTATATCTCGAAAACAGTTACTCCTATTAATTTTTATCTTTTTACTAAAATTAAAGCTGATAAAATTTCCTACAAAATAGTAATTTGCATTTTTCATGTAGGACTAACCATAAGCGGGATGTAAGTTTGAAAATAATTAATATTTAAAAAAAAAGTGCTTTAACAGAAAATGTCTTGTGATTTAAAATACACTTAATTTAATGGGTCCAATACTTTATTAAAAGAAAAAGGAGGTGACATAAAAGTCACTGAAGTCTTCAGAGTCGATTTTAAATGCTGCATTTTCGTCTTTGTCTCAAACATTGAAAACTGAATTACATTTTTGTTCAGTAACAGTTACAGTTTTCTTATTGGTTTTTTGCTTATATCTCGAAAACAGTTACTCCTATCAATTTTTATCTTCTTTTCAAAATTCAAGCTGATAAAATTTCCTACAAAATAGTTATTTGCATTTTTCTTGTAGGACCAACCATAAGCGAGTTATAGAGTTGGATATAAATAATCTTTATCTACGATCATCAAATAATATAACCATTACTGTTGTGAAAGTTCCACTGTAAATTTTCATTTTATCCATCGACAAATTAAAAGAAGTCTCTGATTGGTTTTCACCCATGGGTAAAATTGACAGAATTTTTTATCCATTGGGATTGGGACCAATCAAAATTGAAAATATTGGAATTTTATCTTTTCCACCACTTTTATGTTGGCAATTGTGTGCCGTAACCGCAGCAATATAACCAAACAAGCCAAATCAGCTGACAACAAAAACAAACAGCTAATTATTTAGTTGGAACTAGTAGTGAAATCTGTGATTGTTCAAGCAGTTTTTTGTGACAGAAAGTTATTTAAAATGTTGGAAGAAGAGAATGAAATGACCTGCACGCCACCTGACATTCGCAATATCGCAACGAGTGCAATAGAAAATCTTCTACCACAAAAATCGCGGCACAAATATGAGTGTGTTTATGAAAGGTTTTTAAATTTTTTTTTTTTTTGGTTATTTGATCGTAGATAAAGTATAGTATTATACTCGCAAGTAAAGGTTTTTATCCACTCAAATGATTACATGCACTCGCCTTCGGCTCGTGCAGCAAACTTCATTTTTGTGGATAAAAACCTTCTTTACTTGCTCGTGTAATAATATACTATTAACAAAAATTTGCTTTAAAATAAAATGTTTGAAAAACCGAAAATAAACTAAATTAATTAAGACTAACACTTTAGTAGAGGAAAAAGGAGAAGACATAAAAGTCACCAAATTCTTGAGAGTCGTTTTTAGTCGTCATATTAATAACAATAACATTAATAATAATAATACTAATATTACTAAATTTGCTTATATGCAAGCGCTTAATTAAGGTAACAGTTTCTTGCTTATATTTCGAAAACAGTTACTCCTGTCAATTTTTATTTTTTACTAACATTAAAGCTGATAAAATTTCCTACAAAATAGTTATTTGCATTTTTTATGTAGGACTAACCATAAGCGAGATATAAGTTTGAAAATAATTAATATTTAAAAAAAAAGTGCTTTAACAGAAAATGTCTTGTGATTTAAAATACACTTAATTTATTGGATCCAATACTTTATTAGAAGAAAAAGGAGGTGACTTAAAAGTCACTGAAGTCTTCAGAGTCGTTTTTAAATGCTGCATTTTCGTCTACGTCTCAAACATTGAAAACTGAATTACATTTTTGTTCAGTAACTGTTACAGTTTTTACTTTGGTTTTTTGCTTATATCTCGAAAACAGTTACTCCTATAAATTTTTATCTTTCGTTCAAAATTAAAGCTGATAAAATTTCCTACAAAATAGTTTTATGCATTTTTTTTGTAGGACCAACCATAAGCGAGTTATAGAGTTGGATATAAATAATCTTTAACAAAAATTTGCTTTAAAATACAATGTTTGAAAAACCGAAATTAAACTAAATTAATTGGGTCTAACACTTTAGTAGAGGAAAAAGGAGGAGACGTAAAATTCACCAAAGTCTTCAGAGTCGTTTTTAATCGTCATATTAATAACAATAACATTAATAATAATACTAATAGTACTAAATTTGCTTATATGCAAGCGCTTTATTAAGGGAACAGTTTTTCGGTTTCTTGCTTATATCTCGAAAACAGTTACTCCTATCAATTTTTATCTTTTTACTAAAATTAAAGCTGATAAAATTTCCTACAAAATAGTTACTTGCATTTTTCTTGTAGGACCAAGTATAAGCGAGTTATAAAGATGGATATAAATAATATTTAACAAAAATTTGCTTTAAAATAAAATGTTTGAAATACTGAAATTAAACTAAATTAATTGTGTTTAACACTTTAGTAGAGGAAAAAGGAGAAGACATAAAAGTCACTAAAGGTTTCAGAGTCGTCTTTAATCGTCATACTAATAACAATAACATTAATAATAGTAATACTAATAGTACTAAATTTGCTTGTATGCAAACGCTTAATTAAGGTGACAGTTTTTTGGTTTCTTGCTTATATCTCGAAAACAGTTACTCATATCAATTTTTATCTTTTTACTAAAATTAAAGCTGATAAAATTTCCTACAAAATAGTTATTTGCATTTTTCTTGTAGGACCAAGTATAAGCGAGTTATAAAGATGGATATAAATAATATTTAACAAAAATTTGCTTTAAAATAAAATGTTTGAAATACTGAAATTAAACTAAATTAATTGTGTCTAACACTTTAGTAGAGGAAAAAGGAGAAGACATAAAAATCACTAAAGGTTTCAGAGTCGTCTTTAATCGTCATACTAATAACAATAACCTTAATAATAATAATACTAATAGTACTAAATTTGCTTGTATGCAAACGCTTTATTAAGGTGACAGTTTTTTGGTTTCTTGCTTATATCTCGAAAACAGTTACTCCTATCAATTTTTATCTTTTTACCAAAATTAAAGCTGATAAAATTTCCTACAAAATAGTTTTTTGCATTTTTCATGTAGGACTAACCATAAGCGAGATACAAGTTTGAAAATAATCAATATTTAAAAAAAAAGTGCTTTAACAAAAAATGCCTTGTGATTTAAAATACACTTAATTTATTGGATCCAATACTTTATTAGAAGAAAAAGGAGGTGACTTAAAAGTCACTGAAGTCTTCAGAGTCGTTTTTAAATGCTGCATTTTCGTCTACGTCTCAAACATTGAAAACTGAATTACATTTTTGTTCAGTAACTGTTACAGTTTTCACTTTGGTTTTTTGCTTATATCTCGAAAACAGTTACTTCTATCAATTATTATCTTTTTACAAAAATTAAAGCTGATAAAATTTCCTACAAAATAGTTTTATGCATTTTTTTTGTAGGACCAACCATAAGCGAGTTATAGAGTTGGATATAAATAATCTTTAAAAAAAATTTGCTTTAAAATAAAATGTTTGAAAAACCGAAATTAAACTAAATTAATTGGGTCTAACACTTTAGTAGAGGAAAAAGGAGGAGACGTAAAATTCACCAAAGTCTTCAGAGTCGTTTTTAATCGTCATATTAATAACAATAACATTAATAATAATAATGCTAATAGTACTAAATTTGCTTATATGCAAGCGCTTTATTAAGGGAACAGTTTTTCGGTTTCTTGCTTATATCTCGAAAACAGTTACTCCTATCAATTTTTATCTTTTTACTAAAATTAAAGCTGATAAAATTTCCTACAAAATAGTTATTTGCATTTTTCTTGTAGGACCAAGTATAAGCGAGTTATAAAGATGGATATAAATAATATTTAACAAAAATTTGCTTTAAAATAAAATGTTTGAAATACTGATATTAAACTAAATTAATTGTGTTTAACACTTTAGTAGAGGAAAAAGGAGAAGACATAAAAGTCACTAAAGGTTTCAGAGTCGTCTTTAATCGTCATACTAATAACAATAACATTAATAATAATAATAATAATAATAGTACTAAATTTGCTTGTTTGCAAACGCTTAATTAAGGTGACAGTTTTTTGGTTTCTTGCTTATATCTCGAAAACAGTTACTCCTATCAATTTTTATCTTTTTACTAAAATTAAAGCCGATAAAATTTCCTACAAAATAGTTTTTTGCATTTTTCATGTAGGACTAACCATAAGCGAGATATAAGTTTGAAAATAATCAATATTTAAAAAAAAAGTGCTTTAACAAAAAATGTCTTGTGATTTAAAATACACCTAATTTATTGGGTCCAATACTTTATTAGAAGAAAAAGGAGGTGACTTAAAAGTCACTGAAGTCTTCAGAGTCGTTTCTAAATGCTGCATTTTCGTCTACGTCTCAAGCATCGAAAACTGAATTACATTTTTGTTCAGTAACTGTTACAGTTTTCACTTTGGTTTTTTGCTTATATCTCGAAAACAGTTACTCCTATAAATTTTTATTTTTCCTTTAAAATTAAAGCTGATAAAATTTCCTACAAAATAGTTATTTGCATTTCTTTTGTAAGACCAACCATAAGCGAGTTATAGAGTTGGATATAAATAATCTTTAACAAAAATTTGCTTTAAAATAAAATGTTTGAAAAACCGAAATTAAACTAAATTAATTGTGTCTAACACTTTAGTAGAGAAAAAGGGAGAAGACATAAAAGTCACTAAAGGTTTCAGAGTCGTCTTTAATCGTCATACTAATAGCAATAACCTTAATAATAATAATACTAATAGTACTAAATTTGCTTATATGCAAACGCTTAATTAAGGTGACAGTTTTTTGGTTTCTTGCTTATATCTCGAAAACAGTTACTCCTATCAATTTTTATCTTTTTACCAAAAATTAAAGCTGATAAAATTTCCTACAAAATAGTTATTTGCATTTCTTTTGTAAGACCAACCATAAGCGAGTTATAGAGTTGGATATAAATAATCTTTAACAAAAATTTGCTTTAAAATAAAATGTTTGAAAAACCGAAATTAAACTAAATTAATTGGGTCCAACACATTAGTAGAGGAAAAAGGAGTAGACGTAAAAGTCCACAAAGTCTTCAGAGTCGTTTTTAATCGTCATATTAATAACAATAACATTAATAATAATAATACTAATAGTACTAAATTTGCTTATATGCAAACGCTTAATTAAGGTAACAGTTTTTTGGTTTCTTGCTAATATCTCGAAAACAGTTACTCCTATCAATTTTTATTTTTTTATTAAAATTGAAGCTTATAAAATTTCCTACAAAATAGTTATTTGCATTTTGCATGTAGGACTAACCATAAGCGAGATATAAGTTTGAAAATAATTAATATAAAAAAAAAGTGCTTTAACAGAAAATGTCTTGTGATTTAAAATACACTTAATTTATTAGGTCCAATACTTTATTAGAAGAAAAAGGAAGTGACATAAAACTCACTGAAGTCTTCAGAGTCGATTTTAAATGCTGCTTTTTCGTCTTCGTCTCAAACATTGAAAACTGAATCACATTTTTGTTCAGTAACTGTTACAGTTTTCACTTTGGTTTTTTGCTTATATCTCGAAAACAGTTACTTCTACCAATTTTTATTTTTCTTTCAAAATTAAAGCTGATAAAATTTCCTACAAAATAGTTATTTGCATTTTTCTTGTAGGACTTCTAAGTAAAGGAGTAATCAGGATAAATTGCTTTTATCTAGAGTAATATATAATTTGCAGTTTTCAGGCAGAATAATACGTTTTTAGTCTTTTTAATGTAAGTTTTTGTATTCAAAACAAAGGATCGTCAAAGTAAGCAGTTTTTGTCCAGACTGAAACGTAATTCGAATTTCTGTGTCTGAATAAGGAGTTTTCAGTTACTTTGATGTAAGGTTTCTTGTTTGTAACAACGAATTAACGAAAATAATTGGTTTTTATCCAAACTGTGGCATGAATCGTTTTTAAAAGGCGAAATAAGATGTTTTTCCTCTGTTCAGTGAAAGTTTACTCGTTTCAAAGCATAGAACCGTTTGAAATTAACAGCTCTCGTTAAGACAATAACGCAAATCTTTTGTTTTGTGCTAAAATAAGACGTTTTAAGTCAGTTTGATATAAGTTTTTTTGTTCAAAGCAAAATATTGTCGAAAATCAACCGTTTTGTCTAAACTGATACAAAATTCGGTGGTTTGTGTCCGAATACAAAGTTTTCAGATTCTTTAATGTTAGGTTTGCTGCTTCTAACAAAGAATCAACGAAAATATTTTGTTTTAATACAAACTGCAATATAAAATGTCTTTATAGGACAAAACATGATGTTTGGCATCTGTTTAATAAAAATTTACTCGTTTGGAAGCATAGAATCATTCCAAATAAGCTATTCTCGTCAAAACTATAATGTAATTAGTATTTTGGGCTAGAATACAGCGTTTTTGTTAGATTTATTAACAATTTTGTCTATTTTAAGCAATGAAACGAATAGGATTAGCTGCCTTTATCCAAAGTAATACATAAATTGCTCTTTTATGCCAGATTAATACGTTTTTAGTCTGTTCGATATAAGTTTTCTTGTTCAAAGCAAAAGATCGTCTAAAATAAGCCGTTTTTGTTTGAACTGATAAACAATTCAGACTGAGAGTCAACAAAAATAATTTGTTTTAATCCAAACTGATACTTTTTGACCCTATAAGAGTCATATAAGAGTCCGAGATACGCCGTTCTCGTCAAGTCTATAACGTAATTCGTATTTTTGTGTCAGAATACGACGTTTTCTGTCTGTTTAATATAATTTTTTAATAATAATAATAATAATAATAACAATAATAATAATAATAATAATAATAATAGTAATAGTAACAAAAGTAATAATAATATTAATACTTTTAATAAGGAAAAATGAAGCTTATTTTGTGTGTTACATGAGCGTTTTCTCATTTCTATGCAAAAGATCATGGGTGATCTGTGTTTTTAGGCAATCTAAGCCATTTTGTAGTTTTTAGGCAAAAAATTGTCTAAAGTAAATCACTCATTTTAAAACTGGTATAAAAACATTTACTATACAAAAGTTAAAATCGGTTTTTAATAATAATAATATTAATAATAATAATAATAATAATAATAGCAATAATATTAATAAAAATAATAGTAATAATAATAAAAATAATAATAATAGTAGTAATAAAAGTAAGCTTAGTTTTCTAAGCAAAAATGAAGCTTATTTTGTGTTATATGAGCGTTTTCTCATTTCTATGCAAAAGATAATGTGTGATCTGTGTTTTTAGGCAATCTAAGCCATTTTATAGTTTTTAGGCAAAAAAGTGTCTAAAATAAATCACTCATTTTAAAACTGGTATAAAAACATTTACTATACAAAAGTTATAATCGGTTTTTAATAATAATAATAATAATATAAACAATAATAATAATAATAATAATAGTAATAATAATAATAATAATAATAATAATAGTAGTAAATTATAATAATAATAATACTTATAATAATGAATTTCTTTCTAAATTAAAGCTTAGTTTTTCAAAGCAAAAATGAAGCTTATTTTGTGTTATCTGAGCGTTTTCTCATTTCTATGCAAGAGATCATCTGTGATCTGTGTTTTTAGGCAAGAAATTGTCTAAAATTAATAACTCATTTTAAAACTGGTATAAAAACATTTACTATACAAAAGTTATAATCGGTTTTTAATAATAATAATATTAATAATAAAAATAATAATAATTGTAATAATAATAATAAAAATAATAGTAATAATAATAATAATAATAAAAATAATAATAATAGTAGTAATAAAAGTAGGCTTAGTTTTCTAAGCAAAAATGAAGCTTATTTTGTGTTATATGAGCGTTTTCTCATTTCTATGCAAGAGATCATCTGCGATCTGTGTTTTTAGGCAAAAAATTGTCTAAAATTAATAACTCATTTTAAAACTGGTATAAAAACATTTACTATACAAAAGTTATAATCGGTTTTTAATAATAATAATATTAATAATAATAATAATAATAATAATAATAATAATAATAATAGTACGTAACCTAGAATGGAAAACGCCTTATTGGTGGAATAGAGACATTGCTGTAAAAAGGGAGCAATGTAACAAGATCAGGAGAAAACAGATACGAGCCGCAAAAAACAAGACAGTAACCAGGGAAGAAATAGAGAGACTAAAAATCGACTATAAAAAATGTAAGAAAGAACTTAGCAAACTAATTAGGGATTCTAAAAACAGACACTGGAAGAACTTGATTCAAGAGCTTGACAACGATATATGGGGAAAAGCCTTTCAGATAGTAGCAAAAAATGCAAATGCCTTAAGACCATACGAATTAGATATTGAAAAGAAAAAGCAGGTAGTAACAGATCTTTTCCCAACAGAAAAGGAAGAGTGGGCGACCTTACAAATAGATGACAAACCAACACCATTCACACTAGAGGAGCTGAGAACTGCAGCGGTTGGCATAAAATGCGGGAAGGCACCAGGAGTAGACAAAATACCACCAGATGCAGTTAAAATAGTAGCAACATGTGCCCCAAACTGGCTGTTGTCGATAATGAATGGCCTACTTCAAGTTCAAAACTTTCCTGATGAATGGAAAATAGCTAAAATTGTATTAATCTTAAAACCTGGCAAACCAACAGAAATAGCAAGTTCATATAGACCACTCTGTATGCTAAACTCTCTAAGCAAGCTGCTGGAAACTCTCATTAAAAACAGACTACAAAGTGAATTAGTTAATAGAGGTGGATTACATCCACGACAGTACGGTTTTCAAAAAGGAAAATCCACTATTCAAGCAGTAGAAAAGGCACTAGCGATTGCAAGAGATTTTAACAGAAAATATTGCGCACTTATAACAATTGATGTGAAGAACGCTTTTAACTCTGCTAGTCATAAAATTATTATTGAAAAACTGCAGGAAAAAAGAATATCAAAATACTTGATAAATTTCATCTCAAGCTACCTAAAAAATAGAAAGATTATGATTAAACCGGGAAGTATGATAAAGGTGACGGCTGGAGTTCCACAGGGTTCGGTCCTTGGACCAACACTATGGAATATTCTATATGATGAAATCTTAAGCATTGAACTTACTAGTGATGCTAAAACTATAGGGTTTGCTGATGACCTTGCACTAATTGTTGGAGCATCCAAAGAGAGGACTTTTGTAAACAATACAAATGAGTGTCTAGCAAGAATTAACAAGTGGATAAAATCTCACAAGTTGCAGTTAGCTCCTAATAAAACCGAGGCAGTTTTACTTAGAGGTATGCAAAAGAGGGAACGCATTATGTTTACGCTTGAAGGAGTCAACATTACACCGAGCAAAACGTTAAAATACCTTGGAATTATAATTGATGAGAGGCTTACCTTTGGAAGTCATGTCGAGACAGCTATTTTAAAAGCGGAAAAAAACATATCTAGTCTAACTAGAATCTTACCAAACATAGGAGGTCCAAGAGATAGCAAAAGAAAAGTATTGTGCAGTGCCGTCCATAACATTGTATTGTATGGTGCGCCAGTTTGGGAGAAAGCACTAGAAACCAAAAAGCAATACACAGCCATACACAAGCTACAAAGAAAGATGCTATTGCGAGTTGCCTCAGCCTTCAAAACCGTATCTGGGCTGGCGCTACAAACCGTCACGGGCATTCTCCCTATAGATATTATGGTACAAGAACGGACATATATGTATCAACATAGGCTAGAGAATAAAAAACAAACTGAGATCTCCGCTAGAGAAAGATCTCTAAAGCAATGGGAAAATAGGTGGGTGAGAGAAACGAATAAGGCACAATGGACAAAGAGGTTAATTCCAAATTTGAGGATCTGGCTTAATTGCAAACATCGGCAGACAGACTACTATCTTACGCAAGTTCTTACAGGACATGGTGTTTTTAGAAGCTACGCAAAAAGATTTGCGAAAGACACCGTGGAAGAATGCATTTTCTGCTGTAGAAATGACACTGTTGAACATACTATTTTTGAATGTGAAAAATGGAATAATATTAGAGAGAGCACTTACAACCAACTGGGATGCACACTAGAACCTGGAAATCTTGTGCAGAAGATGATTGACAACAAAACAAACTGGGATACAATTTACAACATGATCAAACATATAATGAGTAGAAAGGAAAAGGCTGAACTTAACAGACAGGACGAAATGAAAAGTAGATAGAAGAAAACAGAAGAACAAAATGAGACCAGCACTGATATCCTGATGAATATCTGAACTAGATGGATTCCGGGATGTCTCAGGTGCGAGACAGGAGGGTGGTTTTAGTCAGTAGGGCTAAGGAAAAAAGCAGAGTCTGACACTACCAGAGCGCGATAGAAACTAAGCGTATGGTGTCCATAAAGGATTTCCACCCTTTAAAAAAAAAAAATAAAAAAAAAAAAAAAAAATAATAATAATAATAGTAATAATAATAAAAATAATAGTAATAATAATAATAATAATAAAAATAATAATAATAGTAGTAATAAAAGTAAGCTTAGTTTTTTAAGCAAAAATGAAGCTTATTTTGTGTTATATGAGCGTTTTCTCATTTCTATGCAAGAGATCATCGGTGATCTGTGTTTTTAGTCAAGAAATTGTCTAAAATTAATAACTCATTTTAAAACTGGTATAAAAACATTTACTATACAAAAATTATAATCGGTTTTTAATAATAATAATATTAATAATAATAATAATAATAATAATAATAATAATAATAATAATAATAATAATAATAATAATAATAATAATAATAATATTAGTAATAATAATAAAAATAATAGTAATAATAATAATAATAAAAATAATATTAATAGTAGTAATAAAAGTAAGCTTAATTTTCTAAGCAAAAATGAAGCTTATTTTGTGTTATATGAGCGTTTTCTCATTTCTAAGCAAGAGATCATCTGTGATCTGTGTTTTTAGGCAAAAAATTGTCTAAAATTAATAACTCATTTTAAAACTGGTATAAAAACATTTACTATACAAAAGTTATAATCGGTTTTTAATAATAATAATATTAATAATAATAATAATAATAATAATAATAGTAATAATAATAAAAATAATAGTAATAATAATAATAATAAATATAATAATAATAGTAGTAATAAAAGTAAGCTTAGTTTTCTAAGCAAAAATGAAGCTTATTTTGTGTTATATGAGCGTTTTCTCATTTCTATGCAAGAGATCATCTGTGATCTGTGTTTTTAGGCAAGAAATTGTCTAAAATTAATAACTCATTTTAAGACTGGTATAAAAACATTTACTATACAAAAGTTATAATCGGTTTTTAATAATAATAATATTAATAATAATAATAAAAATAATAGTAATAATAATAATAATAATAATAATAATATTAATAATAATAGTAGTAATAAAAGTAAGCTTAGTTTTCTAAGCAAAAATGAAGCTTATTTTGTGTTAGATGAGCGTTTTCTCATTTCTATGCAAAAGATCATGTGTGATCTGTGTTTTTAAGCAATCTAAGCCATTTTATAGTTTTTAATATTTAACAAAAATTTGCTTTAAAATAAAATGTTTGAAAAACTGAAATTAAACTAAATTAATTGTGTCTAACACTTTAGTAAAGGAAAAAGGAGGAGACATAAAAGTCACTAAAGTCTTAGAGTTGTCTTTAGTCGTCATATTAATAACAATAACATTTATAATAACAATACTAGTAGTACTAAATTTGCTTATATGCAAGCGCTTAATTAAGGTAACTGTTTTTTTGTTTTTTGCTTATATCTCGAAAACAGTTACTTCTATCAATTTTTAACTTTTCACCAAAATTAAAGGTGATAAAATTTCCTACAAAATAGTTATTTGCATTTTTCATGTAGAACTAACCATAAGCGAGATATAAGTTTGAAAATAATTAACAATTAAAAAAAAAAGTGTTTTAACAGAAAATGTCTTGTGATTTAAAATACACTTAATTTATTGGATCCAATACTTAATTAGAAGAAAAAGGAGGTGACAGTAAATGCTGCATTTTCGTCTTCGTCTCAAACATTGAAAACTGAATTACATTTTTGTTCAGTAACAGTTACAGTTTTCTTATTGATTTTTTGCTTATATCTCGAAAACCGTTACTCTTATCAAATTTTATCTCTCTTCCTAAATTAAAGATGATAAAATTTCCAACAAAATAGTTATTTACATTTTTCTTGTAGGACCAAGCATAAACGTGTAATAGAGTTGGATATAAATAATATTTAACAAAAATTTGCTTTAAAATAAAATGCTCGAAAAACCGGAATTAAACTAAATTAATTGTGTCTAACACTTTAGTAGAGAAAAAAAGAGAAGACATAAAAGTCACTAAATTTTTCAGAGTCGTCTTTAGTCGTCATATTAATAACAATAACATTAATAATAATAATACTAAAAGTACTAAATTTGCTTATATGCAAACGCTTAATTAAGGTAACAGTTTTTTGGTTTCTTGCTTATATCTCGAAAACAGTTACTTCTATTAATTTTTATCTTTTTACTAAAATTAAAGCTGATAAAATTTCCTACAAAATAGTAATTTGCATTTTTCATGTAGGACTAACCATAAGCGAGATGTAAGTTTGAAAATAATTAATATTTAAAAAAAAAGTGCTCTAACAGAAAATGTCTTGTGTTTTAAAATACACTTAATTTAATGGGTCCAATACATTATTAGAAGAAAAAGGAGGTGACATAAAAGTCACTGAAGTCTTCAGAGTCGATTTTAAATGCTGCATTTTCGTCTTTGTCTCAAACATTGAAAACTGAATTACGTTTTTGTTCAGTAACAGTTACAGTTTTCTTATTGGTTTTTTGCTTATATCTCGAAAACAGTTACTCCTATTAATTTTTATCTTTTTTTCAAAATTCAAGCCGATAAAATTTTCTACAAAATAGTTATTTGCATTTTTCTTGTAGGACCCACCATAAGCGCGTTATAGAGTTGGATATAAATAATCTTTAACAAAAATTTGCTTTAAAATAAAATGTTTGAAAAACCGATATTAAACCAAATTAATTGGGTCTAACACTTTAGTAGAGGAGAAAGAAGAAGACATAAAAGTCACCAAAGTCTTGAAAGTCGTTTTTAGTCGTCATATTAATAACAATAACATTAATAATAATAATACTAATATTACTAAATTTGCTTATATGCAAGCGCTTAATTAAGGTAACAGTTTCTTGCTTATATTTCGAAAACAGTTACTTCTATCAATTTTTATCTTTTTACTAAAATTAAAGCTGATAAAATTTTCTACAAAATAGTTATTTGCATTTTTTATGTAGGACTAACCATAAGCGAGATATAAGTTTGAAAATAATTAATATTTAAAAAAAAAGTGCTTTAACAAAAAATGTCTTGTGATTTAAAATACACTTAATTTATTGGGTCCAATACTTTAATAGAAGAAAAAGGAGGTGACATAAAAGTCACTGAAGTCTTCAGAGTCGTTTTTAAATGATGCATTTTCGTCTTCGTCTCAAACATAGAAAACTGAATTACATTTTTGTTTAGTAACTGTAACAGTTTTCACTTTGGTTATTTGCTTATATCTCGAAAACAATTACTCCTATCAATTTTTATCTTTCTTTCAAAATTAAAGCTGATAAAATTTCCTACAAAATAGTTATGTGCATTTCTTTTGTAAGACCAACCATAAGCGAATTATAGAGTTAGATATAAATCATCTTTAACAAAAATTTGCTTTAAAATAAAATGTTTGAAAAACCTAAATTAAACTAAATTAATTGAGTCTAACACTTTAGTATAGGAAAAAGGAGGAAACATAAAAGTCACCAAAGTCATCAGAGTCGTTTTTGGTCGTCATATTAATAACAATAACATTAATAATAATAATACTAATAGTACTAAATTTGCTTATATGCAAGCGCTTTATTAAGGTAACAGTTTTTTGGTTTCTTGCTTATACCTCGAAAACAGTTTCTCCTATTAATTTTTATCTTTTTACTAAAATTAAAGCTGATAAAATTTCCTACAAAATAGTTATTTGCATTTTTCTTGTAGGACCAAATATAAGCGAGTTATAAAGATGGATATAAATAATATTTAACAAAAATTTGCTTTAAAATAAAATGTTTGAAATACTGAAATTAAACTGAATTAATTGTGTCTAACACTTTAGTAGAGGAAAAAGGAGAAGACATAAAAGTCACTAAAGGTTTCAGAGTCGTCCTTAATCGTCATACTAATAACAATAACATTAATAATAATACTAATAGTACTAAATTTGCTTGTATGCAAACGCTTAATTAAGGTGACAGTTTTTTGGTTTCTTGCTTATATCTCGAAAACAGTTACTCCTATCAATTTTTATCTTTTTACTATAATTAAAGCTGATAAAATTTCCTACAAAATAGTTTTTTGCATTTTTCATGATAAAATTTCCTACAAAGTCTTCAGAGTTGTTTTTAGTACTAAATTTGCATATATGCAAGCGCTTAATTAAGGTAACAGTTTTTTGGTTTCTTGCTTATATCTCGAAAACAGTTACTTCTATCAATTTTTATCTCTTTTTCAAAATTAAAGCTGATAAAATTTCCTACAAAATAGTTATTTGCATTTTTTTGTAGGACCAACCATAAGCGAGTTATAGAGTTGGATATAAATAATCTTTAACAAAAATTTGCTTTAAAATAAAATGTTTGAAAAACCGATATTAAACCAAATTAATTGGGTCTAACACTTTAGTAAAGGAAAAAGGAGAAGACATAAAAGTCACCAAAGCCTTCAGAGTTGTTTTTAGTACTAAATTTGCTTATATGCAAGCGCTTAATTAAGGTAACAGTTTTTTTGTTTCTTGCTTATATCTCGAAAACAGTTACTCCTATTAATTTTTATCTTTTTACTAAAATTAAAGCTGATAAAATTTTCTACAAAATAGTAATTTGCATTTTTCATGTAGGACTAACCATAAGCGAGATGTAAGTTTGAAAATAATTAATATTTAAAAAAAAAGTGTTTTAACAAAAAATGTCTTGTGATTTAAAATACACTTAATTTAATGGGTCCAATACTTTATTAGAAGAAAAAGAAGGTGACATAAAAATCACTGAAGTCTTCAGAGTCGATTTTAAATGCTGCATTTTCGTCTTTGTCTCAAACATTGAAAACTGAATTACATTTTTGTTCAGTAACAGTTACAATTTTCTTATTGGTTTTTTGCTTATATCTCGAAAACAATTACTCCTATCAATTTTTATCTTCTTTTCAAAATTCAAGCTGATAAAATTTCCTACAAAATAGTTATTTGCATTTTTCTTGTAGGATCAACCATATGCGAGTTATAGAGTTGGATATAAATAATCTTTAACAAAAATTTGCTTTAAAATAAAATGTTTGAAAAACCGAAATTAAACTAAATTAATTAAGACTAACACTTTAGTAGAGGAAAAAGGAGAAGACATAAAAGTCACCAAAGTCTTGAGAGTCGTTTTCAATCGTCATATTAATAACAATAACATTAATAATAATAATACTAATATTACTAAATTTGCTTATATGCAAGCGCTTAATTAAGGCAACAGTTTCTTGCTTATATTTCGAAAACAGTTACTCCTAACTGTTTTCGAGATATAAGCAAGAAACCAAAAATCTGTTACCTTAATTAAGCGCTTGCATATAAGCAAATTTAGTACTATTAGTATTATTATTATTAATGTTATTGTTATTAATATGACGACTAAAAATGACTCTGAAGACTTTGGTGACTTTTATGTCTTCTCCTTTTTCCTATACTAAAGTGTTAGACTCAATTAATTTAGTTTAATTTCGGTTTTTCAAACATTTTATTTTAAAGCTAATTTTTGTTAAAGATTATTTATATCCAACTCTATAACTCGCTTATGGTTGGTCTTACAAAAGGAATGCAAATAACTATTTTGTAGGAAATTTTATCAGCTTTAATTTTGAAAGAAAGATAAAAATTGATAGGAGTAATTGTTTTCGAGATATAAGCAAAAAACCAAAGTGAAAACTGTTACAGTTACTGAACAAAAATGTAATTCAGTTTTCAATGTTTGGGACGAAGACAAAAATGCAGCATTTAAAAACGACTCTGAAGACTTCAGCGACTTTTATGTCACCTCCTTTTTCTTCTAATAAAGTATTGGACCCAATAAATTAAGTGTGTGTTAAATCACAAGACATTTTCTGTTAAAACACTTTTTTTTTAAATATTAGTAATTTTTAAACTTATATCTCGCTTATGGTTAGTCTAACATGAAAAATGCAAATAACTATTTTGTAGGAAATTTTATCAGCTTTAATTTTAGTGAAAAGATAAAAATTGATATAAGTAACTGTATTCGAGATATAAGCAAGAAACCAAAAAACTGTTACCTTAATTAAGCGATAGCATGTAAGCAAATTTAGTACTATTAGTATTATTACTATTAATATTATTGTTATTAATATGACGACTAAAGACGACGCTGAAACCTTTAGTAACTTTTATGTCTTCTCCTGTTTCCTCTACTAAAGTGTTAGACACAATTAATTTAATCACAAGACAATTTCTGTTAAAGCACTTTTTTTTTTAATATTAATTATTTTCAAACTTATATCTCGCTTATGGTTAGTCCTACATGAAAAATGCAAATAACTATTTTGTAGGAAATTTTATCAGCTTTAATTTTAGTAAAAAGATAAAAATTGATAGGAGTAACTGTTTTCGAGATATAAGCAAGAAACCAAAAAACTGTTACCTTAATTAAGCGTTTGCATATAAGCAAATTTAGTACTATTAGTATTATTATTATTAATGTTATTGTTATTAATATGACGACTAAAGACGACTCTGAAACCTTTAGTGACTTCTATGTCTTTTTCTTTTTCCTCTACTAAAGTGTTCGACACAATTAAATTAGTTTAATTTCAGTTTTTCAAACATTTTATTGTAAAGCAAATTTTTGTTAAATATTATTTATATCCAACTCTATAACTCGCTTATGGTTGGTCCTACAAGAAAAATGCAAATAACTATTTTGTAGGAAATTTTATCAGCTTGAATTTTGAAAGAAAGATAAAAATTGATAGGAGTAACTGTTTTCGAGATATAAGCAAAAAACCAATAAGAAAACTGTAACTGTTACTGAACAAAAATGTAATTCAGTTTTCAATGTTTGAGACGAAGACGAAAATGCAGCATTTAAAAACGACTCTGAAGACTTTAGTGACTTTTATGTCACCTCCTTTTTCTTCTAATAAAGTATTGGACCTAATAAATTAAGTGTATTTTAAATCACAAGACATTTTCTGTTAAAGCACTTTTTTTTTAAATATTAATTATTTTCAAACTTATATCTCGCTTATGGCTAGTCCTACATGAAAAATGCAAATAACTATTTTGTAAGAAAATTTTTCAGCTTTAATTTTAGTAAAAAGATAAAAATTGATGGGAGTGACTGTTTTCGAGATATAAGCAAGAAACCAAAAAACTGTTACCTTTATTAAGCGCTTGCATATAAGCAAATTTAGTACTAAAAACAACTCTGAAGACTTTGGTGACTTTTATGTCTTCTCCTTTTTTCTCTACTAAAGTGTTAGACTAAATTAATTTAGTTTAATATCGGTTTTTCAAACAATTTATTTTAAGAAAATTTTTGTTAAAGATTATTTATATCCAACTCTATAACTCGCTTATGGTTGGTCCTACAAAAAAATGCAAATAACTATTTTGTAGGAAATTTTATCAGCTTTAATTTTGAAAAAAAGATAAAAATTGATAGGAGTAACTGTTTTCGAGATATAAGCAGGAAACCAAAAAACTGTTACCTTAATTAAGCGTTTGCATATAAGCAAATTTAGTACTATTAGTATTATTATTATTAATGTTATTGTTGTAAATCTGACGACTAAAGACGACTCTGAAACCTTTAGAGACTTTTATGTCTTCTCCTTTTTCCTCCACTAAAGTGTTAGACACAATTAATTTAGTTTAATTTCAGGTTTTCAAACATTTTATTTTAAAGCAAATTTTTGTTAGATATTATTTATATCCATCTCTATAACTCGCTTATGCTTGGTCCCGCAAGAAAAATGCAAATAACTACTTTGTTGGAAATTTTATCAGCTTTAATTTTGAAAGAAAGATAAAATTTAATAGGTGTAACTGTTTTTGAGATTTAAGCAAAAAACCAATAAGAAAACTGTAACTGTTACTGAACAAAAATGTAATTCAGTTTTCAATGTTTGAGACGATGACAAAAATGCAGCATTTAAAAACGACTCTGAAGACTTCAGTGACTTTTATGTCACCTCCTTTTTCTTCTAATAAAGTATTGGACCCAATAAATTAAGTGTATTTTAAATCACAAGGCATTTTCTGTTAAAGCACTTTTGTTTTAAATATTAATTATTTTCAAACTTATACCTCGCTTATGGTTAGCCCTACATGAAAACTTCAAATAACTATTTTGTAGGAAATTTTATCAGCTTTAATTTTAGTAAAAAGATAAAAATTGATAGGAGGAACTATTTTCGAGATATAAGCAAGAAACCAAAATACTGTTACCTTAATTAAGCGCTTGCATATAAGCAAATTTAGTACTATTAGTATTATTATTATTAATGTTATTGTTATTAATATGACGACTAAAAACGACTCTGAAGACTTTGGTGACTTTTATGTCTTCTCCTTTTTCCTATACTAAAGTGTTAGACTCAATTAATTTAGTTTAATTTCGGTTTTTCAAACATTATATTTTAAAGCTAATTTTTGTTAAAGATTATTTATATCCAACTCTATAACTCGCTTATGGTTGGTCCTACAAGAAAAATGCAAATAACGATTTTGTAGGAAATTTTATCTGCTTTAATTTTGAGAGAAAAATAAAAATGGATAGGAGTAACAGTTTTCGAGATATAAGCAAAAAACCAATAAGAAAACTGTAACTGTTACTGAACAAAAATGTAATTCAGTTTTCAATGTTTGAGACGAAGACAAAAATTCAGCATTTAAAACCGACTTTGAAGACTTCAGTGACTTTTATGTCACCTCCTTTTTCTTCTAATAAAGTATTGAACCCATTAAATTAAGTGTATTTTAAATCACAAGACATTTTCTGTTAAAGCACTTTTTTTTTAAATATTAATTATTTTTAATCTTATATCTCGCTTATGGTTAGTCCTACAAGAAAAATGCAAATAACTATTTTGTAGCAAATTTTATCAGCTTTAATTTTAGTAAAAAGATAAAAATTGATAGGAGTAACTGTTTTCGAGATATAAGAAAGAAGCCAAAAAACTGTTACCTTAATAAAGCGCTTGCATATAAACAAATTTAGTACTATTAGTATTATTATTATTAATGTTATTGTTATTAATATGACGATTAAAAACGACTCTGAAGACTTTGGTGACTTTTACGTCTCCTCCTTTTTCCTCTACTAAAGTGTTAGACCCAATTAATTTAGTTTAATTTCGGTTTTTCAAACATTTTATTTTAAAGCAAATTTTTGTTAAAGATTATTTATATCCAACTCTATAACTCGCTTATGGTTGGTCCTACAAAAAAAATGCTAAAAACTATTTTGTAGAAAATTTTATCAGCTTTAATTTTAAAGGAAAGATAAAAATTTATAGGAGTAACTGTTTTCGAGATATAAGCCAAAAACCTATAAGAAAACTGTAACTGTTACTGAACAAAAATGTAATTCAGTTTTCAATGTTTGAGACAAAGACGAAAATGCAGCATTTAAAATCGACTCTGAAGACTTCAGTGACTTTTATGTCACCTCCTTTTTCTTCTAATAAAGTATTGGACCCATTAAATTAAGTGTATTTTAAATCACAAGACATTTTCTGTTAAAGCACTTTTTTTTTAAATATTAATTATTTTCAAACTTACATCTCGCTTATGGTTAGTCCTACATGAAAAATGCAAATTACTATTTTGTTGGAAATTTTATCAGCTTTAATTTTAGTAAAAAGATAAAAATTAATAGGAGTAACTGTTTTCGAGATATAAGCAAAAAACCAAAAAACTGTTACCTTAATTAAGCGCTTGCAGATAAGCAAATTTAGTACTAGAAACAACTCTGAAGACTTTGGTGACTTTTATGTCTTCTCCTTTTTCCTCTACTAAAGTGTTAGACCCAATTAATTTGGTTTATTATCGGTTTTTCAAACATTTTATTTTAAAGCAAATTTCTGTTAAAGATTATTTATATCCAACTCTATAACTCGCTTATGGTTGGTCCTACAAAAAAATGCAAATAACTATTTTGTAGGAAATTTTATCAGCTTTAATTTTGAAAAAGAGATAAAAATTGATAGGAGTAACTGTTTTCGAGATATAAGCAAGAAACCAAAAAACTGTTACCATAATTAAGCGTTTGCATATAAGCAAATTTAGTACTATTAGTATTATTATTATTAATGTTATTGTTATTAATATGACGACTAAAGACGACTCTGAAACATTTAGTGACTTTTATGTCTTCTCCTTTTTCCTCTACTAAAGTGTTAGACACAATTAATTTAGTTTAATTCCGGTTTTTCAAGCATTTTATTTTAAAGCAAATTTTTGTTAAATATTATTTATATCCAACTCTATAACTCGTTTATGCTTAGTCCTACAAGAAAAATGTAAATAACTATTTTGTTGGAAATTTTATCAGCTTTAATTTTGGAAAAATGATATAATTTGATAGGAGTAACTGTTTTCGAGATTTAAGCAAAAAATCAATAAGAAAACTGTAACTGTTACTGAACAAAAATGTAATTCAATTTTCAATGTTTGAGACGAAGACGAAAATGCAGCATTTACTGTCACCTCCTTTTTCTTCTAATTAAGTATTGGACCCAATAAATTAAGTGTATTTTAAATCACAAGACATTTTCTGTTAAAACACATTTTTTTTAATAATTAATTATTTTCAAACTTATATCTCGCTTATGGTTAGTTCTACATGAAAAATGTAAATAACTATTTTGTAGGAAATTTTATCACCTTTAATTTTGGTGAAAAGTTAAAAATTGATAGAAGTAACTGTTTTCGAGATATAAGCAAAAAACAAAAAAACTGTTACCTTAATTAAGCGCTTGCATATAAGCAAATTTAGTACTACTAGTATTGTTATTATAAATGTTATTGTTATTAATATGACGACTAAAGACAACTCTAAGACTTTAGTGACTTTTATGTCTCCTCCTTTTTCTTTTACTAAAGTGTTAGACACAATTAATTTAGTTTAATTTCAGTTTTTCAAACATTTTATTTTAAAGCAAATTTTTTTTAAATATTAAAATCTATAAAATGGCTTAGATTGCCTAAAAACACAGATCACACATGATCTTTTGCATTGAAATGAGAAAACGCTCATCTAACACAAAATAAGCTTTATTTTTGCTTAGAAAACTAAGCTTACTTTTATTACTACTATTATTATTATTATTATTATTATTATTATTATTACTATTATTATTATTATTATTATTACTATTATTATTATTATTATTATTATTATTATTAATATTATTATTATTATTAAAAACCGATTATAACTTTTGTATAGTAAATGTTTTTATACCAGTTTTAAAATGAGTTATTAATTTTAGACAATTTCTTGCCTAAAAACACAGATCACAGATGATCTCTTGCATAGAAATGAGAAAACGCTCATATAACACAAAATAAGCTTCATTTTTGCATAGAAAACTAAGCTTACTTTTATTACTACTATTATTATTATTTTTATTATTATTATTATTATTACTATTATTATTATTATTATTTTTATTATTATTACTATTATTATTATTATTATTATTATTATTATTATTAAAAACCGATTATAACTTTTGTATAGTAAATGTTTTTATACCAGTTTTAAAATGAGTTATTAATTTTAGACAATTTCTTGC